>NW_015387672.1:544068-577819 GCF_001527695.2 Protobothrops mucrosquamatus
GTCAGTAGAAGAAAATCTTACTAGAGAGAATCCTGAGGTATTCTACCATTTCCTTAGCTCCTCCTTATAAGGTTATATACAATTTCAAATTGTCTCTTTCTTTTCCTGATCAGGTAGAAATCTTTCAGATAAGAACAAAGATGCAATCACTTCCATTTTTCTTGTCAAAGAATTCCTATATGGCACATGTGCATGGACACACGCGCACAAACACATATTTATTTCAGGAGTATTATTCTAATAATAATTAGCCTACAGATTGATGTCTTGCTTTTTCATTTATTCATGTAAATGATGTAATTGTATATTTAATGTAAATTAATTTTAGTGCTGTCTTCCGGAGGTTCAATAGAACAGTTCTGTCCTAGTTCTCTGGAGGCTGGGTTCATCTGATTCACCATCAGCTGCTGGAGGGCAATCAGCCACAGTCAAGCTGGCAGAAAGTTGTAAGTTGCTCCTGCTCCCACTGCTTTGTTGCCCTTAGTCATTCTGTTTCTTTGTATAGGTAAGGAAATATCTCTGAAACTATTACCCAATGGTTCATTAGTTGTCTCATTTAATTCCCCACTGCTAGGAATTTCAGAGTTAACATTCAGGATTTTATTTTTAATCCAATAAACTAATTTTCCCTCCTGACCGCAATGGTGTGAGATAGTTGATGGAGCTAATTTAACAGATTTAATATGTATTATCAGTTAAAATGTGCAATAATTGTAATTGTAATTCTGTCTTTCAAATAGAAGTTGATAGTTAAAAAGGCAAATAAATATACAGTAGGTAAGCTTGGTTGAAAGAGGAGAGAACTGCAGGAAAACATAATAGCTATCTTAAGTATCTAAAAAGCATTTTTGTGGAAGATAGGAGTGAACTGTTCATGTTAATTCAGAAAAGAAAACAGGAAAAAAGAGTTTAAATTACAAAGAATTAAATTTTAATTAGGCATCTGGAAAATGTTGCTAAAGGATGTTTAATAGACCAGATTGCCTTGGAAAGTAACGGATTCTCCTTTGGTGGAAGTATTTAAAAAGAAATTAGATGGCCATCTTTCAGAGATACTAGAGGCTTCCTGAATTGAGCAGAGGATTGAACTAGATGATCTCTAAGGTCCTAGTGACTACATCAGTGCAGTTACCTGTCAATGCTACTGGGGTGGTTTGCATTACCTTCTTCCAGCGTTTTGTTTAATTCTATAACTTCCCAGTTTAGTTAATAGCTTTAAGATTCCCAGGCTGTCACTTATACAAGTGAGTAATAACCAAAAACTGATACTGCTGAGATTAATCTGCTGTCACCTACTGAAGTTGTAGGTTAGTTTACCATTATCTAGAAATAAAACTACATCACAAGATAATAATTTGATATTACCATCGATGGCAGCAGTATGTGTCTTTCCTGGAGCAATAGTGCGAATCTTGTAGAAAGAGAGTTTCTTGGCCAATGTAAAAGTTGTAGCATATGGGATTTCTTGATAAGCCTATGAGAAGACATCAATTTTATAAAACCAATGCCATGATTCTGTACATGCTTACACTTTAATCAAGAACAATGCATGCAAAGCTTGAGAATGTCTTAATATAAGACTCTTTGTAAATAAAGCAGTATTTATTGGTTCTTGTATAGGCTTTCCAAACATGCATAAAATTATTTTAGAAATTGTAAACCATATTCATTTGTCCCCCCCTCCCCGGTTCCTTTTAATCTGTTAACAACAAATTTGTTATGAATTTTAAAAATTATATTTATAAGCATGTGTCATGAAAACATTATTTCCCTATTTTCATACAGTGCCACTCACATCATGATTAATGATCCCTGATGTGCATTGGTTCAGGCCTAGCTTGTTGAATTCATTCAGACCACAGGCCAACACCTTGCCAGCTTGTGTGAGCAGAAAGGTTCCGTCACTGCCACACTGGACCGAGACAATATTGGAAGTCTTTTGAATTTCTACCTAAAAAAGAAATACGTAAGATATCTCAACAACTAAGCACAGTTGCTGCAGAATCCCAACCAACAGAGACTTGGGTTTTGTATATATAAGATCCTAGTTTCAATCCCTGGCATTTCTTGACACCTGGAGTGGGAAAACAATAGTTGTGAAAAGAATCAAAGCCCTTCTAGTTTGCTACATGACAGAGAAAAAGCTTTAGTGACAAGAAATCAATATTCAAAATACAATGATTTACAAAATAAAGGCAGCCATTTGAAACATAACAATTATACAGTTAGTCCTCAACTTACGACTATAATTGAGCCCAGAGTTACAGTCATAAGTTGTTGCAGTTGTAGGCCAAGGCATCACATGACTGGTCCAGATTTTTTGCGGCAGTCAATAAGTGAATGCCACAGTCATTAAGCAAACTGTGTAGTCATTAAGCAAGTCAATTTTCCCCAATGGGCATTTTTGCCAGAAATTAAAGTTAACGCTGGAAACTGGCAAAAAAAGTTAAAAAAAAAAATCACAGTCCGGTGACCTGTGGGATTCTGCAAATTGCCATAAAGGTGAGCCGGCTATCAAGTGCCCAAATATGATCATATGCCTGCAGAGTGTATATGTATATGGCCATCATAATTTTGAAATCAAACCATTAAATAGCTTTTTTTTGGAGGGGGATATTATAACTATGAGCATTTGTTAAACAACTGGTCAGAAATCAAGGACTACTTGTACACAGTATGTTAAAAGAAAAAGCACAATCACTTTTCACAAGTAACACTTGGAACACATATAAGGAAAACCTCATATCAATTTGGCACTTTAAAAATTAGTATTTCCAATTTAAAGAAAAGCAAGGATAGGATAAACCTTTGCCTAGCACCATGGAGATATGCTGTTAATCAGAGCAGTTGTGCCTGATTAGTTATGTAAAGCAATATTTCTTCTATCTATCATCTGTTTTATATACAAGAAGGTAAAACAGAGCCATATGGAAAGGAAAGAAAAAAGAAAAAAAAGAAAAATAGGGGAAAATGGGGAAGGAAAAAGGGAAGAGAAAGAAATATAGGGTAAAGGAGAAAAAGGAAAAAAAAAACCATTGACTTCTAACTCTTTTGGTGCAGTAGAATAAGATAGTAACATTACAACCTCAACTTTTTACTTTTACATACTAATGTGTACTAGCCATGTACTAGCCTATAATAATGAATGCATCTAATTAGAAAAACCCAGAGTCAAAGTTTCATTTTTTCATCTCAAATATAAAATATTTGCTCACCTTCTATCTAACTCTACATGGTTCCTAGTCAAAAATTCTTTCCCCTTGTCTGTATTAATTTACAAAACCTTAACAAATATTTGTTGAATATTTGCTAAATAGGAAAGAAAATGTCTCAAGACTGAATTATTCTAGAAACGCAGGAAATACAGTTAAATTCAATTAGTTTTACCTTTTGTGGGATGGAGTGATCCTCTTCTGAATCCAAACCCAAGCGGCCTATATTTGGGGAGAAACAATAATGATGAGTACAGGTAATAATGTTCAGATTCAAAGAAAGCTGTCCATCAACCATCTACCTTTTCAGAAGTACAAATCTTCATTTAATCTGGTCTATCATGATAGTGCTCCAAGGAAATTTACTTCTATCAGTCATTAATCTTTGTCAAAGATTAAAGACTGCGTGTAGAGTAACCTACCATATTCTCCACAGCCCCATGTGTAGACCTCACGATTTCGTGTCAGTACTGCCACATGATTATCACCACAGGAAACCTGTTCCACTGGATTGCTGGAAAAAAAATTGATCTGCCGGGGCTCCAGGACCTCAGACCCAAAAGCCTTGTCAATGCCAATACAGCCATAGTAATCTGAACCAAAAGCAAAGGCTTGACCTTCATCTGCATGAAAACAAGGGACACATGAATAACAGAGGATGTACATAAAAATACAATGATTATCTTCCTCTTTAATACAGGGAGAATTTTACTACAGTGCAGTCTAATTACTTAAGCCAGGTCCAATATGGCTTAATCTACTACAGCATCCTACAGACATTAGATATTTGAATTATATACATAAAGATTGACATTTATAATCTATGTATTTTTAATCTTTGCTTCTGTTTCATTTTAACGATTTTATCGTTTTTATTTCAAAGAATAAAAACAAATATAAGTTGGTTTTTGGAAGCTGTCCTAATTCCAGCAGCTGCAGGTATTACATATTCGCTTGTATTTTAGGTAGTTTTTCTTTTAGTTAATACACTTTTCAATTCTTCCATGACATTTTTGATACATTTGAAGGACTGCCATGTTTTCTGTGTCTCTCACCTGTAATGCAGATTGTAAAGTCATCGCCACACGATACTTGACGAATAGCTTTGCCCTGCAATTTTTCCACATGTTTAGGCTGTCGATAGGAAGCTTTATCTCCATGTCCCAGTTGGCCATGCAGTTTAGTGCCTCCCTGCATGTTCTATTAAAAAAATACATTTGATAAAGTGGTCTAAGAGCCAAGGAATATTGTTAATGAAAAGAAACTAAAAAAATAATATAGACTATCTAGGAACCAGAGAGACCTCTATGCTCTGTGTTTCCACAGGATGAAGTGGCCTATTTTTCCTTCAGCATCTAAATAATAATTATAGGGGTTTTTTTGTAGGTGTCCTAGCAGGGCTTTTCAACCTTTTCACCCATTGTACCACTTTTAGGATATGGCAATATCCGAGTACCACCAATTGCCTAGCAAGGTGTCAAAAACTTGATGACCAAAAAAAAAAAAGAAAAAAGTGATAAAGTACAGGTAGTCCTTGACTTACAACAGTTCGCTAGTGACTGTTCAAAGTTACAATAGCACTGAAAAAAGTGCCCCCCAAGGCACAGCCGAGCAAGACACCTGCCTGCGGCGCTCTTCCTCCTGTCCGAGATTTTCATTGTTGTGAGGCATTTCTGTTGAGGATTGGCAGTGGGGGTGGGGTGGGGGGGTGTTTGGTTTTTATTCCCCCCATCTGCTGGGTGGTTGCAGCAGGTTTTGGTCACTTCACATGACCCTGGGACAGTGTGACCGTCATAAATATGAATCAGTTGCCAAGCATCTGAATGTAAATCACAAGACCCTGGAGATGCTGCAACATTCCAGCTGATCGGCGCGTCTTCTGGGCTCAGCAGAAGCACCAGGATCAGCGCCAAGCTCCAGTTGGAGCCTGGTGCTGATCCTGGCGCTTCCGCTGAGCCCTGACAACCCCGAAGAAGCGCTGATCCTGGCACTTCCGCTGAGCCCTGACAGCCCTGCAGCTCCAGCCATCTCTCGCTCAGGCTTGTGCGGTGCTGCCATCGGTTCAGCTCATTCCCCTCCCCCGCTACCACTTTTATAGGATGGTTGCGTACCACCTGCCAGGTGCCAATGTACCACAGGTGGTACCCGTACCACTGGTTGAAAAGCCCTGTCCTATGGAATGCTGTTCCAGATGACCATCCAAATTTTGGAATGCTTTTTGGAAGATGTGGGAAGGGAAGAAAGAGAGAAACTCTTGATCTTTGGAACATACTTATAGTAGGCAAACTCACTGAATGAGGGAATACCACTTAGGTATCCATAGGTGGATTAAAATTAGACATGTGAATTGTCTGCTTATGTAATAGTATCAGATATCAACAGTGATGTAGCATATGTCAAAACATAGAGCATTAAACTGGGAATTCACACAGAAAAATCCCTTCCTTAACATAGATATTTAATATGAGTTAAATTCCGTTTTGTACTGTCTTCACATACACTGTATGTATGTTTCTCCAGGATAAAGCTACTACAGTACTTATAATGGCTGGATATTATTTCCAGCATTATTTTAATATCTATTTTGCATGAGGTCCATTCTGCCTGAGTTCAAGTACTGGTTGGAACTGAAAGCCCTCTACAGATTTGACTATTAGCACTTCTGTATAGTCTTCTCCAGGTATGATCAGTCCATCCTACATAGTCTAGCTACAAAGATGCTATGGCTATCCACCTATGAGACAGATGAAGAGATTGGGAGATTAGTGGCAGCTCCTCCCCATGGAGCAGCTTGCCCCATGAGGTTGAATTACCCCCCATTCTTTTAGTCTTAGGTAAGTTGGTCAAAGCAGTCTTCTTTTGTAGGACATTTGGTTAAGAAAATTTTAAATGAAGATAGCAAGAGTTATCATTCTGGGATTATAATGATGCTTATGACTTAATAAGTATACACTTATTAAGCCACCTACAGCTGCCTCAAATAGGTGGCATATCAATAACTGTAAAATAAATAAAATATTAATCTCTAGGAACACTTAATTCCTTCCAGCTGATAAATTGGGCCAAAGGCTATTTGTTTAGTTGCAGTTCCACTTGGAGGCAGCTGGGGCCTCATGTATTTGGGACATGAATGGATATCCATGCTCAATTGGAGAGGCCAATGTGATCTGTCATGATGACCTCCTTGCAGTACAAGATGCAAATTCCTAGTAGCACTTGATCCCTTCATTGATGGCAAATGCCAAAAAATAATGTTTTGGAGAATTCCCCCCCCCAAACTTCCCAAATTCTTTTGACACTTACCACCCAAGTATAGAGCTCTTTCTCCACAGTTACCACTGCAAAGTGAGTGTTTCCTGCACAGACCTGTCGGGCACTGCAGCCGTTTTTAATAACATCCAGCTTCTGAGGAGTGGACTTTCCACCTCCCCATACATATACTTCACTAGTGCGTGAAGTCACCACTGCAATAGGTGCTTCATTCATAGTACTTGTTCTGTAAATCACAAGAGATCTGTATGGATACACTGTTTACCATGAGCTGCTTTTCTAAGCCTCTAAAGAGAAGATAGAAAAATTTAATTTCCAGATTCCATGCAAAAACACTTCATATAAGTGCTAAGAGTTTTCCATATTTATAAATATACACTGGCATGCTTTAGATTCAGAGGCTAGACAGACAGCATGGAAACATGGAAAAAAGCAGCATGTTGTAAGACAAATGAAAATCAGAAATCAATTTGAAGACACATATATACAACTTTTGAATTTTTAGAGGCAGTGACATGAATACACTTATGAGAAGGTGTACAAATACACTGACAAATTAAACCACTGGCATTTTTTAGCTGTATATGTAAATTGTTCAGTAATACAGCACAATTTATAAATAGGGATTGATGTAACCTAAATGAAATCTAAAGTAAATGATGGGCATGGTTAACAACACAAGTAAAATTAAATATAAGATATCATAGTTTAGCACTTGTATATTTTACAATGAAAATGTCTTAAAGATAGTATTGTTTTAAAATAATCATCTACCAAGAAAAGTTATGCAAAAGTGAGAAACAGTCAGTTTCAGGTGATCTATGCTTGGAACAAAACACACGCTTGTGGTCTGTGCTCAAACCAAAGCACCTGGACCTCCAATATATATATTTGGCCTAGGCATGGAGCCAGAACACACACACACACACACCTGGGCATAAGTATTCCAGGGTGGGAGACAATGGAGGAAAGGCAAAGCCATTGGTAGTGGCACTGAAAGGGACAGAAAGGTGCTAGGAAAACAGGACAGACAGCTGGTTGGATTACACCATTCCTGATGGCAATATTTGATGGCAATAGCGGAAGAGGAAATAAAAAAGACCCTGGGAAACTTGGAAGAAAATATAGCTGACTGTTTGAGTTACGCTGCACTTGAATTGAAGATGCAGCAATGGAATTCAAGCATGGGAACAGCTAAGAGAGGTAAGGACAAGTATGATGCTGGCTAGTGCAGAGGCCACGAAAAGGAGGAGGACAGAGAGGACAGATGTATCAGTTTTGCCTACCCACCATGCAAGACCTCTTCAGATACCTACTACTGTACTGTATTATCTCTAGATTGTCTCCTTTCATTGTATAAACACATGCACACACAGAAAGCTTAGGATAGTGTTTCGAGCAGCGGAGGGAGCCTTCCAAAGAACACAGCTGTTTTAACACTTTTGTGTTTTGCCATGCTAAGATACTTGCAGAGAGCAACTATTTTCTTCTGTTCAACACATATTCCTTTACCTTGGGCGTTTGTTTGGGCCATTAAGAAGTGCAACCTTTTCCTCCATATCCCTGCCAGGAAGAATAAACAGTAAAAAATAGTGCATCAATACAGCTTTTTCAACAGGAATCATTATATGATTTGTGACACTGCAAATAACAATTTCATAAAATTCTACTGCAAGCTATTTCAGCAATGAAATATACGGAACTTTGTCGGCAGTAAATATCGAAATTTCTACATAATAAACAGTTATTCGGTGCTTGAAATATACAATATCCATAACATGCATAGATTAATATAGCCAGTATAAACAATGGACATGCTTCAATTTTGTGTTATTAACTATGTAAATTGGGGGCTCTCATAAACAGGAAATGGGGGAAGTAAATTTGCCATTCCCCTCAGCCCCTATGTTCCCAAAAATCTGCTCCCAAGGATTGGGGGGGATCCTTTATTGCTTGAGAGCTGTAGGGAAAAGAAGAAATTGACAAAAAACTGCCATGCATTAAAAAAAAACCTCTTCTGGAAAAATGTTCCCTCTAGAAACATAATATATTCCTGGAAGGGATATATTATATTTCTAGAGGCATTAAACTTAAGGCCGCTAAGTTAAGACCAAACTTAAGAGTTTATTTGTCAGTTTAATTTGGAGTCCAATATTGAATTTCTACACCTAGAGGCAGGGAAATACAAACAAGTGAATCTAGTATATAGGGCCTGGAACATGAAAAAAACCAGAAACAAAAATCCAATCCTGAGGATTAGGTCACAAAACTGTTCCAGAACCATAGTACAAATAAGGCTGTAAGGAGTGTTAGATCATCTGAATGAAGCCAAGGGAGTGAAAGGCCCAACCAGCGGTGATTTTGCTATTTGAGGTCAAGCAGTCAATGGACCACCCATCCTCAACCCCAAGTCAAAGCCAGCCAAATACTTCTAGCACAAGATATGGCATATCTCACAAGCACCTTCCCCATTCATGGAACTAAAAATGTAATGGCAGCAGAATAACTGATTAATAATTTGCTGCCTCACAGTACCTAATTGGTAAGTTGTGTTGCTAATTCAATTATGCCAATTTGGCTTACTTTCTCACACTATAATTATAATCTAATTTAGATTTTAAGAGTTTCAAGGCTGCTATTTAGAAATATATAGCATTTCACATAAAATAGAATTTTTTTCCTGACAAATTAGTTAATATTTTATACTTCATGTATTTATTTGCTTTGATTTTTTCCCAAATGAAATAAAATAGACGATGCAGTAATCTAAAAAGTTCTACTGTATTACATGTTATTCACCATCTTTAACTAATAAATTAATCTCAAGCAATGCTGGTCCATGGACAGAAAGTTTAAGAAATATTTCCCTATTCTGTTCCCCTATTCTAAACAATGAAAGAGGGTTACTATTTTGGAAAAAAAATTCTACATCATGTAAAATAGTATAGGTAAGGATTCTGATAATTGGGGCAAGGGATGGGAAGGACTTATAGGGACTGGGGGAAATTTGGATTTAAGAGATCCAAAGCCACTGTGCTAGGCTTTATTTCAAGATCTAGGTCACCTGCTATTGGTATGCACCTCATCAGCCATCTGCATAGCTCCACTGCAGATACAGCAAATGCCTTCACTGAACAAGCACTCCAACTAATGGATCCTTTTTGACAGCAGTGGATTGCAAAGGTGTACCTTTGCCTACTCTAATGATCTAATCCCTCTAGCAAGTTAAGCCTCCTCTACACAAAGTTTAGATATTTACACTATCCAATAGAATTCGTATCCTCCATTAATATTATAGTATCTCCTATGAATATATGAGAATATCCCTTCTAAGTTTGTTGTGAAAGTCCAAACTGCATTTGCTACATGATAACTGAAACTAATAACTAGGCTTATTTCAACATTTTAACAATATCTGACTACTCCAGAACTTGAGTGTACATTAGAAAATCGCTATCATGAATACCGAACTGATTATTATCAACATTGTTAAGACACAGGTGTCAAACTCGCCACGTCACGTGTCGCGTCGCGATGTATCGCAACTTTTTTTGCATTGCTGGAGCTGGGGTGTGCGCAACCTCCATATGATGCAACCAGCTTGCAGGCCGGCAGTTTGACAGCTGTGTTGTAAGAGAACAGCAGTGTTAATCTATGTTGGCAAAAATCAGAAGGAATCTGATAGCACGCTTTCCAAGTAGCAAATTCTGTTAAAAGGCATAGGGCTTTTGTGATTTGCATAAGCTTAAATAAAGGCTTATGCCTTTTAATGAAATGTATTAGGAAAGCATTACTCGTCCTGGTTTTTACTATTATAAATAATTTTATAAACAAAACTAATCAGAGGATGTTGTTCTACTACTTTTTTTTAGCATGTATTCATTACTCTAAATATAATCAAATATATTTTATACATTAAAATAGAAGCCTGGGATAAGCCAGGTAAAACTGAAAGAAAAGAAAATTTGTATAGCTCAGTTTCCAAGTTAAATAATCTATGCTTTTGATATTCTTATTTTTAACTCTGTGCCGCAAACAACTCAGAAGTGTCATTTAATCTTTAAAAAAGCAGTCTAGCTCAACAGGTAGTCTATGCGTACATGAAACACCAGCATGATCAGACAACATGAGGTTGTAGGATATCTTCCAACATGCACTTACACATACACACAACCTGTTTATGTCTAATATGTGCACAAGCATTTACCTGCTGCGTTTCTTGATATATGGACTCTCAAGTATCTCATCAGCAGTAGGCCTCTTCTCTGGATCCTAAAAGAGGTGAGCGACAGATCACTCCCTAAGGAGAGGGATCATTTTTCAATTTTTTAAGGCTAGGGCAATGAATAAGTTACAGGTAGTCCTCGATTTACAACAGTTTATTTAGTGACCATTCAAAGTTACAATGCCACTGAAAAAAAGTGACCTGTGACCATTTTTCACACTTATGACCTACGAAGCATCCCCATGGTCACGTGATTTACATTCAGATGCTTGACAACTGGCTCTTATTTATGGCGGTTGCAATGTCCCGGGGTCATGTGATCTCCTTTTGCAACCTTCTGACAAGCAAAGTCAATGGGGAAGCCAGATTCACTCAACAACCGTGTTACTAATTTAACAACTGCAGTGATTCACTTAACAAATGTGGCAAGAAAGGTTGTAAAATGGGGCAAAACTCACTTAACAAATTTCTCACTTAGCAACATAAATTCTTGGCTTAATTGTGGTCTTAAGTCGAGCAGGAAACCCGAGTACAGTACCAAGGAGCCAGCTACATCTATTTTGCTGCACTTCCTCTCCTCTTACAGATTTCCAAACAATGCATGGTAACTTTTTAGTGTTTAAATGAAGTGCTTTATTTTAGCATTTAAACCAAAATTACTCTCTCACTGAATTTATAACTAGTGTGTGCTGTCACACTTGTTTTTCTGCTGAGAGAAAAGGAGATATAAACTTCTACATTTCCTCCAATCCCTTCCAACCCATTCCTCCAAAAGATTTGCCAACCAGTTTGCCAAGAACAGCAAGGCTTCATATTGGCTTTCAAAGTTAACACCAGTACCAGGTAGGGGGCTGGATTTGTCAGGGTGTGTGGGGAGGAATAACCCCAGGATTTGACTTATCTGCTAGAAAAGATAAAACATTATAATTTTCTAATTTACTGTAGCAATTTTCCTTTTGCTGTTTTACCACAGAAGTTTCCCTTCCACCTTGACTCAGAAAACCAAAGTAGATCTCTATAGGAAAAAAGCAAGACTATGGTCTCTCAATGTACAATATACAACTAATCTGTGGAGAAAATCCAGCCCCTCAGACTTGACTCAGTTCATAATACTTGATGACTTCAGAGACAGACTCCTGTTCAAAATCTGAAAGCTGAAAATAAAAAGAGGGCATCTTTAAACTGAAATTGAACTTCTATGTGTGAAGTAAACTTCAGTCTCATTTTATTCATTTCTTTTATAATATCATCTTCTGATATTTTTTAAAATACATTTTTCTCCTATTTAAAGTAAAAGTTCTTCAAGGTAAAACTTTAGTCTGGGCTACTTCATATTTTTCATACTGAAAAAATAGTGGGCCTAAAAGATGAAGGGAAAAAATCATAATGGGAGAGATTGCTAAAAAACAGTATGATTTTATATGACTTTGGGGTTGGAAGGTACATTTTGTTTTTAATTCTGGAAAAGATTATATAATTTTGCTTTCTTTATAGTTAAAAAAACAATGAATGTGGGGCAAGAAAAAAAGGAAGATAAACATTATTCGGTTTCTGTCTTTGTAGTGCATGATTTTTAAATGTAGTAAGAAAAGAGAGGGAAATGGGAAACAATAGTAAACCATCCAATCTAAAAAAATGAAAAAATATTCAACATTGAAAATAGATCTGTAAAGCCTCTATTAGTTCCTTTGATTTTCTTCTCTAGAGAAAGCAAGTGGGCTTCATAAGTAGTTTTTAGTATCTGACAGCTGGTAAAAAAATTCAAAGGCTCTTTCTCCCTCCCTCTCAAACCAAAAAACCCATCACAGAATGGAGGTAGTTCACCAACCTGATGAAGGCAGGAATGCACCATTTGGATGAGATCCATAGAATACAAACTGGAATCAACCTCCATTGCCCGGTTTCCTTGCACAATCTTCACACAGAGATTCAAGGGGTTCTAAGAAAGAAAATAATGAAATGATCTAAATCAGCGTTTCTCAAATTTGGCAACTTTTAAGATGTGTGTACCTCAATTCCCAGAATTCCCCAGGCAACCATGCTCAATGTAAGTGGAATAGGAGAAACTTCCTGAGATGATGGTCTATGAAACTGTATTTTTAATTCTCTCAGCCCCCGAATAGGTTCCAATTTTACCTGCATTCCAAGACAGCAAGGAACTTCAGAAGTACAGTAGAAAGGCAAAGGGATCTCTAAATGAGAATTCCACACTTTACCTAGAAGTTTCACTGTCATATAGTATCTAAAATTGGAGTCTTAATCCCTCACCATAGGACAACGTATTATAAAAGGCGATGCAGTATTAATTTCGAGCATAGTTGTTTCATAGAGTGACTTACCGTTGCATCAAAAGTTCTCTTCAATGTAAGGAGCTCAAAAGCAACACAGCCAACTGCCCATATGTCAGACTTGAAATTATATTTTACTCCCTGGCAGAGCTCTGGAGACATGTAGTACGGAGTTCCTACCAACTACAAAACAAAAATATTAGAGATATTAGGTCAATTACTCCATATCAAGCAGACAAAATGCAATAAGTCTTAATTTGCTGTCCTTTTAACCTCTTCCTTCACCCAAATGCTCAGACTTTGCTTTAGCATATTTGTAGAAAAGTAATCATTGAAACTTATCACATGTATATTGTCCTATTTATAACTAGAGTACCTACTTTTTCTTAATATAAAGACTGAATTAAAAAGAGAGCAAACTGACTGAAGGAAATAGTCAAAACAAAAAGTTATCAAACAATTCTACAATTATACTAAACGAACAGGACAAAGAGAAAAAGATTTGCCAATGCCAACATAAATATTCTATCATTAGATGTATCATTTGATCAGTTTATTTCTTTCAAACCAAGTCATGGGAATATGTATTTATTTAGAGCATTTATATGGCTACCTAACTCAAACAATGTACAGTAGTGGCCAAAATTGTGGAAACCTTTTGGGAAAAGTGTACAGTAGAAATGCCACCTTTGGTTACTTTTCCACCAATTTTTCTTCTAATTTCTTTATAACTGTAGCCTTTTTCACTTAATAATACTATTTTACATCGCTTTCTGGGCAACCAGTTAACTCTTTGCACCATTACTTTAATTTTGTTACATTTTACAAGCTCACTAAATGAAAGAACACAAAAAAACCCAACCAACTTGATAGCAATCACATAACATAGACAAATGTCCTCCTCTCAGCTTCAATACATGACATCAATAATTGAATCCTACTGTGATCTGACTGGCTCATTGCTAAAACAAGATGACATCTGATTGGCTCTCTAAACACTCATGCTCATTGGCTACAATCAGATGAAGGAAAGCTACCTGATATCAACCCAAGCAAGTTGTGCTTCCTTTTTCTGGTTATTTGGCTATAACTTTTCATAGAATACAGTACAGATAATTGAACAGACTTTGTTCCATTACATTCTTGATTACATTATCTTTCCATTGATATATAATTTTATGGTACTACTCCCCCCAAAAAGTGGTATTATTAGCCATCAAACCTCAAAAATACACTTTTCCCAAAAGGTTTCCACAATTTTGGCTACTACTGTAACACTAAATAGCATACACAAGTTATTAACAACAAACACAAAACAGAGAGGAAATAGCACAAAGCATTAAGAACTACTAATATAATAATATAGTGACTAGAACTCCCAGATATAACTCATATAACTCATTCAATGGGGACTCTGCTGATCCTTACCTAAATGCCTAGGGAAAGAGCCAGGCCTTAAGTGCCTTCCTAAGGCCTATAGGGAGGAGAGCAGCCATATATATCTACTAAAAAGCATCTAGATGTGAATTCAAGGAATTCAAATATCTTAATTGCAAATTTAGATTCTGTTGTTAGAAATAATTCAGAAGAGGTAAAAGTAAGAAATAAACAATTGATCAAATTATTTGAAGTGCATAAAGTCCCAAACAGCTGAATCATCATCATCATCATCATCATCATCATCATATTCGTCCTACAGCCACTTACAGTTTCAGCCATGGAATACTCAGAGTTCAGTTTTTTTGCTAGACCATAGTCCCCCAGTTTTATGAGATTTGCTTTGGTGAGGAAGATATTCAAGGTCTTTATATCTCTAGGAAAGAAACATTTAGATATAACTCTTTATATAAGTAGACACAGAACGTTTAAAAAATTAATATATTCACTTTGTTAATATTCTGAAGGCATTAATACCTTCTTCATGTGTACAGTTTTAAATTTTTATTACAGGGCTCTTAAATTAATGTGATATAAGCCAGTATTATTTTTTTGTTTTAAAGCAGGCTAATCTAGTATTCTCAGTTAAATGTATGTTTAAAGTAGAGATTAGAATAATTTTAAATTGAAATGCAATGAGGACGTAGTCCTATATTCTTCTTTCTTAAAGTGATTTCCATAGAACTCAATGGGATCTAGATAGAATTAGATAATAAAGCATCTTAATGATGAAAAATGCCAGGCAATTAAAGGCCTTAAAAGGTGTATAAAAAGACACAGGGGCCAATGAAGAAATCAGATGATCAAAAGATGTAGTACAGCAAATGCTTAATCTCAGAACAAAGTCCTTCCGCAGAAGGCCTTTAAGATAAAGATAGAATGGGACAATTTATCATTGCTGAATAATATTTAATGTGATTCTGGTCCAGTGGTTAAAAAGTTAATATGAAGCAAAATTATAAAATGTCAAGCAACAATTACAGGAAATAAGATAAGATAATTAATATAATATAATTAATATAATATAATTAATATAATATAATATAATATACCAATCTAAATATTTTGCTTCTGGGATACTTCACAGTTATAATATTTATGAATTTCATTTATATGATGCTTTTTCTACAAGTTCAAGGTAATACATATGGTTTCTTCCCAATCCATTTTAACCTCACAACAGCCTTGTGATGATATTAAAGCAAAGATGATTGGCTCAAACTCATTCAATGAGCTTCACCGCAGAACAGGAATCTAAGCCTACTTGAACCTCCATTGTATCCATTACCTTTTATGTCATATGGAAACTATAGGTTGTAATTCAGTTAATATTATGAAAAAGCTTGTCAGATGCTTTGTGCTGCAGAATATGGCCTTTCATGTATTATATATTTGGTTGTATGCAATTTGAGGAACTTTCATTTAACTATATAGTAATGTTTATCTGCCTTTCCTTTAGGAGAAATCTGTCAGTCAACAGTCAGAATTTTTGTCTTCTTTTGGACCTAAGTTAAAGTACCTGTGAAGAATTCCTTCTCTGTGGATACAACTCACTGCTGATGCAATTTGAAAGAGGTACCACACTACCATCTGCAAAAAAACCAAAAGTTCACATAGAAAAAAATGAGATTGTTTCTTAGGAGACAAACACAGGAAATATTCTGATTGAATCTTTCTTTAGAAAGTGGACTATCATTTAAGAACAACTCAATACTGAGCACTTTTCTACAAAGTTACCTTTCTGGAATTATTAGTTTATACAGTTTCCAAATGGAGAATAGATGATCAAAGAATTTGTAGCTTAATAACAAAAATAACTAAGAGTGTGAGCTGAGGTTTCAAACTGTTGTAAAAAAAATAAATCAAAGTGGTCTTTAACTCCTTAATTCGATGTTTCAGCTATCACACCACAACTCTATACCTTAAACACATCTTTATACAAAACATCTGTATTCTTTCATTGTTTCTCTTTTACAGATATGTAAAATATTGGACAACCATTGAATATAGTTTGCGTCTTTATTATGAAGACCAAGAACATCTTATTTTAATAAAATGGCTTTTTAAAAATAAGATGGCTTTAAAGTGCTAAAGTTGCAATTCAAAACATATTTTAAAACAGAAAGTATGCCTCACTGGACACAGTGAATATATATGTAATCGCACTGTAAACTGATATAACAATAGCCTAACAATTGGATATATAAAAACAAATGCATGAAATTTTTCTGCTTAGTAATTAGTTTTGGGAATGCAAAAAAATTGTTCCATTCTTTTAAATATGAAATGTAGAAGAAAAGTATTCTGAGAGTTGTAGTAACAGACAAATTCTTTATTAGAGCTGTTAGGCTATAGTCATGTTGCAGTAATCAAGCAGACTCATATAGGAAGCCATATCAAGTGTGGGGTCTATGTACTGGTATCACACAAATATTTAAAACGCACGTAATACAAATATTCTTGTTATGTATACATTCCTACAGGTCTTAGTACAAGGCAATGGCATAGACAAGGTGCCCTCCATATAATCAGATTTCGCTACATAACTTGCTTACTCCATGGCAGTTGCTGGAGGATGACACAACAATGCGTGCATGATATACTCACAAGCCTCTTGATGACATTTGCATAGTCCCTAAATTATTATTTTTTTAATTCCCTAAGATTATCAAATCTCACAAGATCTCAATATAGACTTTCCCCTCAAACTCCTATGAATTCAGCATTTCTACACAAGTGGACACAAGATATCAGTATTCACAAAACTCATAAATTTTGATAATGTTTGATTATTTTAATTTCTTTTATTGTAGAGGCTCCCTGCCTCTATACAGTTTGCTGAACCCTTCTTAAAGTGTTGGACTATAGTTTCCATAATTCCTATACTGGCTGGAAATTATGAGATCTATAGTTCAGCATGCCTGGAGGTAATCTGGTTGAGGAAGACCATTTTAAAACCAAATTCAAGGCCAATCAAGTGAATAAAAGAGAAGCAGACTGCCCTTGTCTCCCAACGTTTGTTTTCATTACCTCTTCTTCAAACAATGTGTCTTTTTGTCGTAGGATCTTATCATAGAGGTTTCCACCTGTAAGTAAGAAAGAAAAATACTGAGTTACAAATTACACACATTCTCTGTCTGTGTATTAAAAATCCTTCAGGGGATGTTAATGTTTTCCTAATTATTTCTATGGAAAAGGGGATTCTCATTTCTGCTCTATACTTTGCTGCTTTAGTTCAAACCTCAAAAGATGTTGCAAATGAAGTTTCAATAAA
This sequence comes from Protobothrops mucrosquamatus, assembly GCF_001527695.2. NCBI lineage: Eukaryota > Metazoa > Chordata > Lepidosauria > Squamata > Viperidae > Protobothrops > Protobothrops mucrosquamatus. The sequence continues at coordinate 561,775 of NW_015387672.1, forward strand.
CTTGGGAAAATAATGAAATTTAAGTTTAAATCAATAATGATTCCTTTGATGTTAATAATTTGCAAAATTAATTAGAAAGTTTTGCAAGGAAGGAAAAATATAATAAAAAATATTTAACATGGCAGAAGGGAGCACGATGCATGGCTTAAAATAAAAAAAACTATTTGTCATTGTACTTTTAATTTTCTTTACTGTTTATTTTGCAAATCTCCTCAAATTGGCTGTATATTTAGTATCCCATCTTTCCTTCAAGTAGTTCTGATCCTCAGTGTCTCTTATTCAGCAACTACAGAGTATATATCTCTGAAATATAAATGGCAGTCCTGCAAAGTAAATCTGGTTTGCACTTGTCAATATACCCATAGCTAAAATTTATAAACAAAGCACAGATTCTCTGTTCCATCTCTCCTTGCAGAACTCAAGATGGAAGATGAGTTTGCTTTTTACAAAACATTGTTCTCACCATTACAGTACTCCAGTTCAATCAGCAAAGTGTTATTATCCATGAAATGATTGTAATAAGCAATGATATTATCATGTTGCAACAGAGCAAGAATAACGATCTCATTCAAAGCATCACGCCGCTCTTTTTCTGACAATCTGGTAAGATCCACTTCCTTCCATACTACAAGTGAATCGTCCTGCAATTTAAAAAACCTGCTTAGTTAAATGTATACTCCAGATAAGTTGCAAACATCTTAAAAATAGCATTTATTTCTTCAGTCATCCAAAAATTAAGTATGGGATTCAAAAGGCCATTCCTTATTTCTGATGCCAAGAACCATTTTTTCCCTTTCAGTAATAATTGATTTTTGTCAGCTTTTCAGGAGGCATATAATCATTCTATAGTACATAACAAGACGGTGAGGGAGTAAGTTATCTATTACTCCAACCTCGCTTTATACAGTAAGAAAAACCTATTTGGTATCAATATCAAATTCTTGTGATAAGTCAAGTTATTAATTCTGGTAGCCACTGAAGCTATGTCAAGGATTTTTAACTTCTCTTTAATGAACTATTAAAAATAGCATTATTTTAGGTGTGGCAGTCCAAAATCATCCACTCATAGAAAATATAGTTGTTAATGATGTTAAATAATGAATAGACTGCAACTGTGTTATGAAAGATAGAAATCAAAGACCTGCCTGGAACTGTCTGAGTTGAAATCACAGACTGTAAAAATATTTTCACCTTCACACATATTTAATTAACCGATTCTACCCTATACACCCTTTTTCTCAGAATACCAGAGAGAGTATCTTGGTAGGCAAATCCACATAGCCCAAATTTATCAGAGTTCACTCTCTTTCCTCAGATCAGAATTTATCTGCCTTTATCATGCAGATTATTTAATAATCTTATTTAAAATGCCTTTCTTAATGTTACAGTTGCTTTGTAGTTTAGCCCTGGACTTTGCTAAAATATAATGTAGCACTACAGTTTTTTCTCTTCTATCGTGTTTTTGTCATGGAAAGAAAACTGCTGGAAAGGAAGCAACTTTCTACATCTTCAATATTTTATTTTCAAATGCCCACTTCTTTGGTTTTCTAAAAGCAAAGTTAGAAACAAGATTATGCTAATGGTATTTCTTTCTTATGCTAAATAGCCATTTGGGAAATAATTTAACCAGGCAACACAGCATAAGAGCAAAATTTATTTCTCCATTATCTGAATTCCTCATGCAGCAGTTATTTTCAACTGAAAAAAATCATTTTCATAATTCTAACTTCACTGAACAAGATGTTATTTTTTGCCCTTTATAATTGAAATAATCAATTCAGTCACACGAATTTCAAAGGAAGTTAACCTAGCTAAAATTTTTGAAGCCTTTATATGCAAAAGCATCCTAAACCCAGTCCAGTTTTTAACATAACTGGCATAATAAACATACATGAATTGTCAAAATATTTCACAGAGTTTTGTTTCTTCTGTTGCAATCAAGAGTTGATATCTCTGCTACATGATCTGAAAAGTTATGAAGTGTCATGTGATATATCTTTTATATGAGAACACATATTCGCTGAAGGAATCTATGCTTTATTTATGCATCCCCAAACAGCATATACTGTATGATCAACTAAAAAAAAGCTATATATGAAGTTTTGGGGCAAACTGTGGAAACCCAGAATAAAAGAATAAATATAATGCCACCCAGAGTCACATTATTCAAGTTGGGTGGCCATATATATATTTTTAATAAATAGTGATGGCACAAGGATTCATTATGCAAAGAGAGAACATTTTTTAAAAAAAGTTCTGCAAATGTATAATTCCATCCTTTTTCACTTTCTAAGTCATCTGAAAAAATATTTTTTCACTAAAATCTTTGTGCTACTGAATCTTGTGTTTTACTATTTGGCAGGATTTTAAACTAATTTATTGAAATGGAATGGAATGGAATGAAACGGAACAGTACGGAACAGAATAGAATTTCTGCAGTCCTAACTATCTGTTGGAGTCTGTATCTGTCGTTTGGTTGCTGTACCAAACCAGACAGTTATAGAAGTACAAATGACACAATCAATAATTCCTCTGTAAAACTGTATCAACAGCTCTTGGGGCAGTCTGAACTTCCTGAGTTGATGCAAGAAGAATATTCTTTGTTGTGTCTTTTTAATGATGATTCTAATGTTGGGTGTTCATTTCAAATACTGAGAGATTATAGAACCCCTAAACGTGAAGGATTCTACTGCTGATTTATTCAATTTATTTGCTGCCCATCTTGTTTCAAAGAGCCTCTGGGTAGCTTACAGCAGGGCTTTTCAACCTTTTCACCCATTGTACCACTTTTAGGATATGGCAACATCCGAGTACCACCAATTGCCTAGCAAGGTGTCAAAAACTTGATGGACAAAAAAAAAGGAAAAAAGTGATAAAAGTACAGGTAGTCCTCGACTTACAACAGTTCGCTTAGTGACTGTTCGAAGTTACAATGGCACTGAAAAAAGTGCCCCCCAAGCCACAGCCGAGCAAGACACCTGCTCTTCCTCCTGTCCGAGGTTTTCATTGTTGTGAGCATTTCTGTTGAGGATTGGCAGCGGGGGTGGGGTGGGGGGTGTTTGGTCACTTCACATGACCCTGGGACACTGTGACTGTCATAAATATGAATCAGTTGCCAAGCATCTGAATGTAAATCACAACACCCTGGAGATGCTGCAACATTCCAGCTGATCGGCGCTTCTTCTGGGCTCAGCAGAAGCGCCAGGATCAGCTCCGAGCTCCAGCTGGAGCCTGGCGCTGATCCTGGCGCTTCCACTGAGCCCTGACAGCCCCGAAGAAGCGGCGATCCTGGCACTTCCGCTGAGTCCTGACAGCCCTGCAGCTTCAGCCGTCTCTCGCTCAGGCTGATGCGGCACTGCCACCGGTTCAGCTCATTCCCCTCGCCCGCTACCACTTTTCTTGGATGGTCGCATACCACCTGCCAGGTGCCAATGTACCCCAGGTGATACCCGTACCACTGGTTGAAAAGCCCTGGCTTACAGCACAAAAACATTAAAATCATCAGAGATATTCTTCCTCTCCCTCCTCCTTATAGTCTTAAAGAGGTTTTAGAGAATTTTTAAAATTGTAGTTATTTTATCATGTAAATCCTGCTTTGGGAGTAGTTTATCAATGTGTGGTGCATCTATATAAATGTGTATATGTGTATATTTATATTTGTGATATATTAATATAATATAATAATATATAATGTGTAATGTAAACAATGCAATGCAATACAATACAATGGTAGTTCTCAACTTACAAGCATTCTTTTAGTGACTGTTTGAAGTTGCAATGGCACAGAAAAAGTGCCTTATAATCATTTTTCATACTTATGACTGTTGCAGCATCGCCATGGTCACATTTTTATATTTTCTAAGTTAAAAGAATATCAAGCATTTGTATCTCAAAAGGGAATGGCTTCAGACTCTTAATTATTCTGTTGCCCTTTAGCTTTATAATATACAGGATTCCAAATGTGGTCAAGCTGTAGGTCTGAATAGCAAACACTATAAAATTGACACTTTTTCTCTCTTTTGTAATGCAGCATGGAGTGTGTGCCTTTTGCAGCAATCAAAGATTGATTTTTCTAGTGAAATCCCTTTCAGTTGTCATCAGCTGAAATCCCACTTGTATGTGTGTTAGTCTAGATTTGTCTCAGCATGCATCTCTTTATATGGAACTTGCTAATAATGGATTGCACTTGTTATTATAATAGCCATTCCACCCATTTGGTGAAATTCTTCAAGCATTTTGTAATACTTTAAACTGTCTGAGAATTATGTATCACTTTTGAAAACTGAAAGAACTGGAGCTGCAAAAGAAATGATCTTCCTGCATGCACATATAAAAACCTTTGAGCATAATAGTTTACCTGCAAAATTTTCAGCCCCTCCCCCCCACTCCAATTTAAACGTCCAAAATGTAAGATATTAATGGCCCACCTCAAAAAAACAAGTGCGGAGGGATTAGAGGAAAATTTGGCACATTTGGTTCACCTTCCTTCATGTAAATCAGTGTTTCTCAACCTTGACAATTTTAAGGCACGTGGACTTCAACTCCCAGCATTCCACAGCCAGCAATGCTGGCTGTGGAATGCTGGGAGTTGAAGTCCACGTGCCTTAAAATTGTCAAGGTTGAGAAACACTGATGTAAATCTAAGTTCTTGATAACAGACACGAAGGGTACCATGGGCAACTAAAAGAAAACAGCAGGAATCCCGTGAATTATAAAGTCGTCAGGATTCAACGTGAAAGGAAATAAAGAACCAACAGGATTCGGGGCCTCGACTTGTGCATGGAAGAAAAAGAGTACCATTGCAGCGACGTACCTCAGTCCGGCGATATAGAGTGGCCTCGCCGAACGCCCCCCGACCCAAAACCCGTATAGGGGCATAGTGCAATTCCTCCTGCTCGACCCCCAAGCTCGGACCGGAACGGGAGCTGCTCCGACTGGACGACTCGCTTCCGAAGTCGGAGTTGATGGAGTTGTAATGCCTCTCATATTGGTTCAAAGACATGGCTGCCCAGCTACCGCTTCCCGAGGATCTAAGAAGGGAGCGCTCGGGGGGAGCGCAGGCGGCCCGTCCGAGACCAAGGATTTGCGGCCCCTCACGCGATGATGGTGAGCGGCTTCCTGCTATTATTGCCGCCGCCGCCGCCAATAATACCAGGAGCTCCGGCTCTGCGCAAGCGCGCACCCCTTTCTCGGCCTCAATCTGGGAAAGCCACCAGTTCTCCGGACTGCCCCCTTTCGCCGGTTTCTCCGAAGCTCCGCAGCCCCCGAGCGCGGCAGGTTGGCTACGGCTTTCGCTGACCCGGAACCATTTCTGCCTCGCCGCGCCGCCCTCCGAGACGGAAGGTCTCTTCGCCCAGACTCCCAGCGCGAAGGAGAAATGGGGCAGCCGGAAAAGCGCGAAGTGAACGGGGCGGAGAGGCGAGGGACACCTTGGGGAAACGAGCCGGGCACCGTCCGAGAACTTTCTCCGATATAGACCAGTGGTTCTCAACCTTTTTAATGCCGCGACCCCAACTGGTCGTAAGTCGAGGACTAAACCGGTCGTAAGTCGAGAACTAAACCGGTCGTACGTCGAGGACTTTCCCTGCCCGGGAGCATGCGTGGTTCCGCCCCCTGCGCCAGCCGAGGCGTAGCTGGCAAGCGGCAGAGACGGAGCAGGCCGACCACCAGCTGGCCCAGCCCAAGGGAAGTAAGGCACCCGCCAGAAAAGGGGAAAAAATGGCGGACAAAAAAAATGGCGGACAGCCTTGCTTGGCGACCCCCGTGAAATGGTCGATCGACCCCAAATGGGGTCCCGACCCACAGGTTGACAACCGCTGATATAGACAGAGACTATAGGAGACCTCCGCCCGCGTACGCGCCGTTGACTAGAACGAGGAGAGCTATGGGGCTCGTTAGACGGCGAAAAGGGGTCCCGAAACATACGCTAAGAAGGCCGACTAGTAACAGTGGGAGGTGAGAAAAGCCAGTGAACTGCAAGTAAAGCAAGAAGTAGAACCCGAAAAGGGTGGATTGGGCCGGAGGGAGAGACTACGAAGAGGCTGGGAATGCTCTGCTCCGAAATTTGCAGCTCTCGTGTTTTAACAACTTCAAACTGCAAGACAGAAGTGCCCATTCTTAGGAGGAGGAAATAGAGTGGGACAAAAAGACCGGTAATTAACACTTTCAGAATTAGAAGGTCCATTTTAGAATTCAGTGATTTTTTTTTAGCGAAAATGATCAGAGCTATATGGTCATTTCAATAAGGCAATAACAATACGAATACAAAGAAAATGGAGTGTCCTAACGTTAACCCTAATAACTGTTTATAATGAGAAATGCTATTTACCCCAAGGTTATATACCATCAGGTTATTATTGACTCTTAGCATTACAGAGATAAGTTTTTCTCCATGATGATTTGTCCATAACTCATCTAACCCATCTACCTTACTCTCGCTCTCTTTCCTTCCACTTTTCCCGGCATTAGAGCCTTTTCCAGAGAAATGGGCCTTCACATAATGTAAGTTGATCCTGTTTATTTGTGCCTCAATGAGAACTCTGGATTGATTTGTTTGATATTCTCCACCTTTCTTCAGGTTTCTCCAACACTGAAGTTTGAGTTTGGTGTAATGGTTAAGGCATCAGGCTAGATACTGGGAGACCGTGAGTAATAGTCCTGTCCTGGATATGAAGGCAGCTAGGTGACCTTGGGCCGGTCACTTCTCAGCTCAAGGAAGGAAGCAATAGTCAATCACATCTGAAAATCCTTGCAAGGAAAACTGCAGGAACTTTTTCAGGCAGTCTCCAAGAATCACACACGATTGAATGGAAGAAAAAAAGTCTTCCTGTTTCTTCAAAGCCCAACTTTCACTTCCATAATCTCACAGGCAGCACCATGGCTTGCGTGATTCTAATCCTTGTAGGTATATATGTATCACCGCATTTACAGTGCATTCAAAAAGTATTCAGACCCCCTTCACTTTTGTCAATCTTGTAATGTTGATTCTACAGTTGTTGATATTCATTTTTCTCTCATTAATCTACACTCAGTACTCCATAATGACAAAGTGAAAACAGAATTGGAAAGTTGGAAAGTGAACCTTCAGCCCAGGCTGAGGTCCTGAGTGCTGTGGAACAGGTTTACATTGCGCCATTCAGCTTTCCCTCAACCTTGACCAGTCTCCCAGTCCCTGCTGATGAAAATCACCCCCACAGCATGCTGCTGCCATCACCATGCTGCATTATTGGGATGATATTGGGCAGGTGATGAATGGTGCCCGGTTTCCTCCAAACATAACATTTAGAATTGAGGTGAAACAGTTCGATCTTGGTTTCATCAGACCAGAGTATCTTATTTCTCTCAGTCTAAGGGTCGTTCTGATGCTTTTTTGCAAATTCCAAGTGGACTTTCATCTGTTTTGCACTGAGAGACTTCTGTCTAGCCATTCTGCTATAAATCCAAGATCGGTGGAGGGCTGCAGTGATGGTTGTCTTTCTGGAACTCTGTCCCATCTCCAAACAAGATCTCTGAATCTTAGTCAGAGTGACCATCGGGTTCTTGGTCACCTTTCTTACTAAGGCCCTTCTCTGATTGCTCAATTTGACAGGTGACCAGCTCTTGGAAGAGTCCTGGTTGTGCCAAACTTCTTCCATTTGAGAATTATGGAGGCTTGTCAGGTGCTATATTTTTTCTATCCTACTCTATGGAGTAGAGAGTTGGTCTCTGAGAGAAGGCCACCTGAAGAGACTAGAAGCATTTGAAATGTGGATTTACAGGCGGCTGTAAACTTTTTCGTGCGGCTGCTGATAAAAACAGGATTGCCAACATCCGATAACGGATATGGCACAACAACAACAACAAGAAGAAAGGAGGCTACTGTGCTCTTAGGAACCTTCAGTGCAGCAGAAATTTTATTGTAGCCTTCCCCAGATCTGTGCCTTGCAATAATCCTGTCTCTGAGCTCTGCGAGCAGTTTCTTTCACCTCATGGCTTTTGCTTTGCTACAGTATGCATTTTCAGTTTTGAGGCCTTCTATGGAGAGTTGTATGCCTTTCCAAATCATGTCCAATCAATTTATCACTGGTGGACTCCAATCAAAGTGTAGAAACATGTCTGCAACTATCAAGAGAAATGGGAAGCACTAGAGCTAAATTTCACGTATTGTTGCAAAGGCTCTGCATATTTATGCCAATGTGATATTTCATTTTTTTTTCTTTTTAATAAATTTAAAAATTTATTAGAAATTTATTAGAAAATTCTATTTTCACTTTGTCATTATGGGATACTGAGTGTAGATTAATGAGAAAAAAATTAATTTCAACAACTTAGAATCAGGCTGCAGCATAACAAAATTGACAAAAATGAAGGGAGTCTGAATACTTTCTGGATGCACTGTAAATATCTTTTCAAAGTCTTTTATGGTTGCTGTATCAAGTGATAGTCTGTGATGTATTTCTTGACTCCTGTAACACGCAGTTCCATTATTTTCTCGAAGTGGGTTTTTTTTCAAAAGGATAAATGTATTTTGATACATATACATTCAGTACTTAACTAATACACATACAAAACATTAATATTGAACATTTACATTTACCATAAATTTACCATAAAGCTAGTTTAAAATTAATTAAGGTACTTATATTTTTTAGACCCAAAAATTGCTAGCGAATTTTCTACTGACCTTTTTTTAGTTACACAATTTACTCTGAATGCAAAATTATCTGTCAAACTTACAAAATATTATTTTTAATTAAGATAAGTCTTAACTATCTTTTTTAATCAACTTTATTAAATTTAAAAAAATACAAAATAAAAAGGGAAAATGAGAAGGAATAAAAAGGGGAAAAATTCAAAGTGACAAAAAAAGAAAAGGGTGATTGACTTCTGACTTTCTTTAGTATAGATAGAAATAGTAACCTCTTACTCATGAACAGTGTCATGGGTAATTTAATTAAAACAAAAATGCAAAAACATAAAATATATATATTAAACAGTCAAAATATTAAAATTATACAACAAAAAACACTCTGAATTTAAGCATAAGCATAAAAATACAGCATGCACATTTATTAATAAAAATACACAATGTTTCTATAATCACACAAATCTAATAATGAAATCCTAAAATCAAAACTTCCTTTTTATGTTTCAAAAACTCCAAAAGTGGTTTCCAAACAGAAGCAAAACTAAATAGGCTTTTATCTTTCAACAAAGTAGTCAGTTTTGTCATCTCTGCCAATTCCATTAATTTCAAAATCCACTCTTCAGTTGTGGGAATGTGTGTATCTTTCTGTACATACAAAAGTCTCTCTGCTGTTGTTATATATAGAAACAAAATCCCATGTTTTCTTTCTATTTGGTCATCCAGGAAACCCAAAAGAAGAGCTTCTGGTTTCAGTTTTACATTCATTTGTAGTATTTTCTGAATCGGACAACATACCTGATCTCAATATGTCTTGGCAGACAAGTAGCTCTTGACTTCAAATGCCAATTGCACTGGAATTGCTGTCACTAAGTGACACAGTAGTAAAGTGTGATGTCATATGGCTATTGTGAAGCAAGGTAATTAAAGAAGGACCTCACAGCTGCAACTTTCAACTTCCTGTCCTTTTCCCCATTGACTTTGCTTGGGGAAAGCCAGCAGGGATGTCATAAATTGCAACATGGCTGCAACTTGCTTCAAAAGCTGGGCACCCAGAGTATGATCACATGATTGTAGGGATGCTGGGATGGCCAAATGCCAAGGACCAGTTTTAGGTCCTTATTGTTTTCCCTATGCTTGAATAAAAATCAGAGATAAATGGAACCACTTGCTCTTTCTTCTAAAGCAGTCTTTCCTGACCTGGCATTTTTTTCAGACATTCTGGGATTGCAACTCCCCATCCAGTATGGCCAAAAGCAATCCCATTTCCTCTGGAAGGCATTGGGATAATGAAGGCTTCTTTACATATTTCAAAGGGATTGATTTTAGTCATCTTTTCTTAAACAGCTGTGAATAGATGCCCATCTCATGTTTCTGTGGCTAACAAAATATTCATTTCAAAGAGCCAAACTCCTGAGAAATTCCTAGCTAAAAAAAAAAATAAGAATTCTTACTCTACAGAATTTGAAGTATATTCCTTACTTAAATTGTTACTATTAGGTAATTAGTTTTATAATTTTTATATGCTTACATATTCAATGGGATTGAGTATATTGAGAATTTATTTTCTTAAATATCTGACATGTATTTAAAAGGGAATTTACATTTCATTAAAACAGTTTACTTTATACGGTTTAAAATATAACAGATACATTTAAAGCATCCTAGCTGCTGGTTAACATAACAGCTGATTAGTGGAGAAATCAGAACATACAAAAAGATAAGGCTTTATCTGGTCTGTCATCGGATTAAAATTTCCTTAAACACTATACCAGTGTTTCTCAACCTTAGTAAGACTGGAACACTTTGCTGGCTGGAGAATCCTGGGAATTGAAGTTCACACATTTCAAAGTTGACAAGGTTGAAAAATACTCCATTATACAGATCTCTGAAAGGACTGCATTAAGTACCGGTACTCCTTTATTATTTGCTTGCTTCCCTTTTCCTTGTGTATGAAACTTAAATGCTATGAATGTTGGAATTTGTACTATATCTCAGACTTCAGAATTCCTTCAAATGAAACTTTTTCTCAACTGTTCATGCACGAAAGTATACATAATTTGTTTAAAATAATATACAAATTTCTTTGTACTACAGGTAGTCCTCAACTTACAACAGTTTGTTTAGTGACTGTTCGAAGATACAATGGCACTGAAAAGTTACAACACTTACAAGCATTGCAACACCCTCATAGCCACATAATCAAAATTTGGACGCTTGGCAACTGGCATGTATTTATGACAGCTATAGTGTCCTGTGGTCCTGTGATCACCTTTTGTGATCTTCTGATAAAGTCAATGGGGAAGCCAGATTCAATTAACAGCTGTGTTATTAACTTAACAACTGCAGTGATTCACTTAACTGTGGCAAGAAAGGTCATAAAATAGGGCAACTTTCACTCAACAACTATTTTGCTTAGCAACAGAAATGTGGGCTCAATTTTGGTCATACGTTGAGGATTACCTGTACTAAGAATTGTAAATAGGGAGACTAGGAAACTGATAGAACACATTTTGGTGAAACAAATATAAACCATACTTAAACATACAATGGTGTATGTATACATAAATTAAACTCTGCCTTGATTACTTCCCATCTTTACGCAGAAGAAACACTCACATGGAACAAGTATTGATTCAAACAAAATCAAACACGGTATAATTGCAATAGCTTACACACTGCAGCTTCTTACATTGCAGTCTTACGGTATTTTTTAACTGAATCTAGTTTCATAGATGGACGTAGAAATACTGTCACCACTTACGTCACCTTTAAGGTTTCAGCACACGTATACAATTTCCAATATCTCGCAATACTCTCAAAAGTAGCTGTCAAACCTTTAGACTTGGAAGGCTACTTAATTAAACAATTATATGTATCTAGGACTTCGTTTACAGCTTGTACAATGTTTTGATTTCGTTGTAGTTTATATAGATTCAATTTACTGGTAAACTATATTCTCTGTTCATTAGGCTAATATAGATGAGATCCAAAATGTACTAAATGTAAAAAAGTAAAAACAAATCTATTCAATTCAGACTTTAGGAAGTCAGTTAAATGAAATGTAAAAGTTTGATCAATTTACAGACACACTACTTTAAAGAATAATTTCCCCAAAAAATATTTTATTGAGAAAGTCAAAAATCCCCAACCAGATTTCAGATAAAATTAAACTTGTTTTATTTACTTGCATGTATACCATAGCAGTTAGGAGCAAAGACACTAATGACATGAAGGCAAAACGATTGTGTATATCATGTCACTTACTAAAAGATGCTAATTCCTGATTTGCTAAGAGTGATAAAAGAATAAGATACCAGTTTTTCTTTAAATGTTAGATTTCCTACTAAAAACTAAATCAAGTCCATGTGAGATAAGCCTCTCATCTTCTAAAGCAGGGCTTTTCAACCAGTGGTACGGGTACCACCTGTGGTACATTGGCACCTGGCAAGTGGTACGCGACCATCCTAGAAAAGTGGTAGTGGGGGAGGGGAATGAGCTGAACCGGTGGCAGCACCGCACAAGCCTGAGTGAGAGATGGCTGGAGCTGCAGGGCTATCAGGGCTCAGCCGAAGCGCCAGGATCAACACTTTGGGGCTGTTAGGACTCAGCGGAAGCGCCAGGATCAGCACCAGGCTCCAGGTGGAGTTCGGCGCTGATCCTGACACTTCTGCTGAGCCCAGAAGCGCCGATCAGCTGGAATGTTGCAGCATCTCCAGGGTCTTGTGCTTTACATTCAGATGCTTGGAAACTGATTCATATTTATGACGGTCACAGTGTCCCAGGGTCATGTGAAGTGACCAAAACCTGCTGCAACCATCCAGCAGACGGGGGGGGGGGGCAAATAAAAACCAAACACCCCCCACCCCACCCCTGCTGCCAATCCTCAACAGAAATGCTCACAACAATGAAAACCTCGGACAGGAGGAAGAGTGCCGCCGGGTGGGCAGGCAGGTGTTTTTCTTGGCTGTGGCTTGGGGGGCACTTTTTTCAGTGCCATTGTAACTTCGAACAGACACTAAGGGAACTGTTGTAAGTCGAGGACTACCTGTAACTTTATCACTTTTTTCCTTTTGATCATCAAATTTTTGACACCTTGCTAGGCGACTGGTGGTACTCAGATGTTGCCATAGCCCAGGGGTAGGCAACCTTGGCTCTTTTATGACTCGTGGACTTCAACTCCCAGAATTCCTGAGTCAGCTATGCTGACTCAGGAATTCTGGGAGTTGAAGTCCACGAGTCATAAAAGAGCCGAGGTTGCCTACCCGCCATAGCCTAAAAGTGGTACAATGGGTGAAAAGGTTGAAAAGCCCTGTTCTAAAGCAGCAGCTCCTAACCTTTTTTATACCCCGCACCCTTAGAACGCTTGTGATATATTCTTGCACCCCTTACAAATGTTTGAAATAAAGGGAACAAATTATGCATATACTGTACACTATAATTTTGAAAACCCAAGTTTTCAAACCAGCAACCCTGGTTGGGAACCCCTGTTCTTAAGCATATTTTTCATCACATCTCAGGTTTAATTTCTTCCAAATATTTAGAGACGGGATTGCCAGAGAAGTGTCTAAAATAATCCATGAAAGCTTGTAAGCAAAACTCACAACACTGAGAAACAAATCCAAGAAGAAAATTATGACAAATACTAAGACCTTTTTCATAGCTGTGTGATATCCTACATTTAATATAGTTTTCTTGAGAGGACTTCTTTATACTTTGTACACTATACTTTGAACACTTAAAAAATAAATTACTTTTGCTCTGTGGTCAAGAAATTAGGATTTTGAGGCAAGAGTGGCAAACTGGGTACACAACAGGCATCCTTCTGTTAATGGAGGCAAATTGTTTGACAGAATTATTATGGAGAAGTCTATTTGTAAATTTAGTAATTATATTTTCTAAAACAGTGGAGCTGGGATTTAGTAATTAGACTAGGAAACAAAATTGTGACTGTTCAGCCAAATAAGCTGCTCTCAATGAATTGATGTTTTCAGCATAGGAATCAGAAATTGCATAGCAGCTTAGAAGCATGTTTATCCACCCACCCATTTTTTTAAATGAATATGGGACCGAACAGGTGTTGTGCTGGCCTTATAGAATCAACAAATAGGATTTAGAACTATTATGTCAAAATATATTTTTGCCACTGATATAAATCTTGTAAAGTGTTGGAAAAATGTAAACACTGTGAAAAAGAAGTACAGATTATCTTTTATCACACAGATTGATTGCTCTATACATTCTATACATGGATGAAAGACTATAAGCATCTAACTATAAGCAGATTTAAATCTATCCAATGCAGGTCTGATACAGATTAAGTAGTATTTTTATTGTTGGAGGAAGTAAAGAAAAAGTTAAGAAAAAGAAAATAAAAGCATGCATTTCAAGTATAAGTAAGGGGGAAGCTTCTTTTGATTAAATAAACTCTTACAGTACTCAAGGTGCTTTTTCAAGAGCTGTGTCATTTTAGCAGAAATTGTCCCAAAGGTGTTGTTCAAAAGGTCATTGTACTTTGTTGGTAAAAAAGAAAGTCCATTTGCCTTTTGAACAACACCTTTGGGACAATAATGATCTGGATGAGTGAGAATCTCCATAGACATTTAGCAGAAATTATATCAGAGTATAGGATAAGAAACCTGAAGAAGTTACATCTCAAGTCCTTCTGTAATTTAAACAATAACATCATTTCTGTTAAGCCATTGGAAGTAACATAATAACATGAACATCAACTATTTTCATAGAAAGCTGTCACTGGTCATTTCTCCTCCCTTCCTGAAATGTGGCTCCTAATCATTTGCAATCTCTGTTTCTGTGAAGTTCTGCTCCATGTACTTCTGAGCCATTCCCTCACCCAACTCCATGGTTCAAATACATCACATTCTGTGTATTGAAGTGGAAGATACGAGCAACTTCGTGATATATAAGATTAACATAATTTAATTGTTCATGTAAAGAAAAAAAAACCGGTTTGAGACAATTTTATTTATTTGTGTCCAAAAATTCTTAAAATCAAACTACTGCCTCTTCCAAATCTATCCAATAGTCCTTAATTTCCTCCTCAGTTTTTGTGCCAGTATTTCCTCCCTCCATCCCTTTGGTGGGTAATTGTAGAAAAAGTTCATTTTTGCAGGTCAACTCCAAGATGGCTCTCAATAGTCATTGCTAGGTCTCTGTGTTGTTCCTGGGGTATCAAAACAAGGGAAAATTACCCCTTCTTGCTACTCAATCAATTTCTTAGCTTTGAAGAAATGCCGCAGATAAAAGACTTGCCAAGTTGCCAGTCCAATGAGGCAGAACATTGAGAAAATGCTGAAGTACAGTACTCGAATGTTGGTAGATTCTGAAACAAAAAAGCCCATTGTTAGAAAAAAATGCCAAGAAAATTTGAATTCCACAAACTGTTTTACTATGTCTTCACTTGAAGTGCTGATATAAAAATTATCAGTAAAAATCTATTATAGCTGTTTGGGCTCAGTGGACAAGATATAATTAAAAGATGTTCTGTTTTCATTCAACAAATACAATTCCAATTATAAAAAACAAATGCACAGGTATAGAATAGGTGGCATTTGATGCAACAGCAATAACTGAGAGGGAATTAGGAGTCCTAGTGGTCAGTTACTTACGAGCCAGCAGTATGCTACAACTGCCAAAAAAGCCATAGGGCTAGGCTGCATCAACAGAAGGGTAGCATCAACAGAAGGGTAGCATCAAGGGCTAGGCTGCATCAACAGAAGGGTAGCATCAAGATCATGTGAAGTGTTAGTACCACTTTATACTGGATTGATAAGCCTGCACTTGGAATACTGCATCCAGTTTTGGTCCCCATGACACAAAAAAGATATTGAGACTTTAAAAAAGATTGCAGAGAAGAGCAACAAAGATGATTAGAGGAATGAAGGCTAAACTGTACAATAACGGTTGCAAGAACTGAGAATGTCTAGTCTAATGAAGAGATGGACTAGGGATGACATGATATCAGTCTTCCAATATATTTGAGGGCCTGTCAGAGAGAGGAGGGGGTTAACCTATTTTCCAAAACACAGGGCAAGACAAGAAACAACAGATGGAAGCTTAAGGGAGAGAGATTTAATTAAGGAGAAATTTCTTGTCAGTGAGAACAATTAATCAGTGGAAGGTGTTTAAAAAGAGATTGGAGAATCATTTGTCCAGAATGGTATAGAGTCTCCTGCTTCAGCAGGAAGTTTATTTATTTATTAATTATTTATTTATTTATTAATTTAATTTATACCCCGCCCTTCTCCTCATGGGACTCAGGGCGGCTAACAGCCTCATAAAAACTACAATACAAATACAATAATTAAAAGCCGAATTAAAAAGAAATATTTAAACAGGCCGATCATTAAAATTGTCCTTAAAAATCCCCTAAAAAACCCCGCTAAAATTCCCTAGGCCAGA
>NW_015387672.1:578510-600942 GCF_001527695.2 Protobothrops mucrosquamatus
GTCCCGGGCCCTCCAGAGATCATTTACCAACGTGACCAATGCCGTTTCCGTGCTGTATCCCGGCCTGAAGCCCGACTGGAGCGGGTCTAGATAGACTGTTTCCTCCAGGTGTCGAGGGAACTGCTGTGCAACCACACTCTCAACAACCTTCGCCACGAAGCGAAGGTTGGAGACCGGGCGATAATTAGCCAATACATCTAGTTGGACTAGAAGACCTTCAAGGTCCCTTCCAGCTCTGTTATTCTGTATTCTATATTCATATTCTTAAGCTTTCATAACAACTGCATTTGAAGAGATATGCATTGTCAATAAACAGTCCTCAAAATTATGTTTTGCTTATATCCATCGCTTCTACTGAATCACACCCCTCTCTAGAAAGGGAAAGTTTAAGTTTTAGAATATTGTTCTAGAATCAGTTATAAAACATACTATAAAGCATGCACATAAGTTACTTCTGATCACATTCCAAATACAGAATTTGTTCTTAGAACTTGATGTGCATATCCCTGACAGTGAGTGACATGAAAACCTGTTTCTTTTGACACTGACATTGAAAGTGGCAAAAAGAAACATATCATATTGGCATAGCAAAATTAGAGTGTATGATAACCAAACATGCAGAACAGAGTTCGGGTAATCAGTTGGAGAGGGATTGAGAAGAGAAAAATTTTAAAAGCAGGATGGCTATCATTCTCATTTATTAATCACCTGGTAATATCGTTAAAAAGCAGGTTGGTACACAAAATGTAAGTTCATTCTAGGAATGAACTTATTATCTCACACATATTATCAAGACCTATGTGGTATATTTGACTTAACTCTGCCAACTTCCTTAATAAATAACCCAAGCTAGAGAATATGAGGAATCACTAGGGTCCATTAGAATAACTTATCAGAACATTTCTCCAAACTGGGGGATGCCACTGACAATATTTATTTAGTTTGAAAGAAACAGACTAAAGATTTTGTTGGTGGAATTCCAGTCTGCTTTCCAACTTAGCTGGCAAAGATAGTCATCACAGGTATAGTGCAGAATTTCAGAATATGAGCCACATGCACTTCATTTATGTTAAGACTGTCCTACTAGTGTCAGATTATATTTTTCTGGTATCTGTGAATCTATGTCAAACTCACCGGGCTAAAGCAGTGAATACAGATAATCCTCGACTTACAACAATTTGTTTAGTGACCATTCAAACTTACCACAGCACTTTTTTAAAAAGTGACTTATGACTCTTTTCACACGATCATTGCAGCATCTGCATGGTCATGTGATCAAAATTCAGTCGCTTGGCCACTGGTTCATATTTATGACAGTTGCAGTATCCTGCGGTCATGTGATCAATCGCCTTTTGTAACCTTCTGACAAGCAAAGTCAATGGGGAAGCCAAATTCACTAAACAACCATGTTACTAACTTAACAGCTATGGGACGAAAGGCTGTAAAATGAGGCAAAACTCACTGCCTCGCTTAGAAACATAAATTTGGGGCTAAATTGTGGTCATAAGTCAAGGACTACCTGTACTGCAAATTATTTCAGCCTCAAGATGTAAAAAGAGTGGCTTGGAGCTTTAGAGTAGAAGGTATAATTGGATCACATTTGGTAATTTTTTTTTATTTCAGAGCATAATTTTCCTTTCTTTGATGAACTTAATGCTTTATCATGTTTGTACTAATGACTAGTGGGTGAGCTTTCTCTATGCCAATATGTATGCTGAAATTCATCAGGTACCTACTACTACAGCTTTTGGAGACATCTTTGCTTAGTTCTTCCCTAAATGACTGTCAGGTGTTTATATTTTATTTTCACTTCATATTTTTGGTATGTTTTTGATTTGATATTGATTTATTGTTTTTATCTTGTATTTACAAACTTTTATTATAAATTTTGAAATGCAACTGTATGGGAAGATATATTCTTATTAAATAATTAAAACAATAGAGTAGTGGAATATTTAATTATCATGTTTTATATAAAAAACTGATTATTTGTATTCTCTAGGCAGAGAGACATTATCAGTGGTACGTAGAGGCCCATAAGTACATACCATTAGTATCCCGCATCTCTTCTTCTCGCTTTTTCATGTATGCAAAGTCATTAACAACAGATTCTGAAAGATCTTCCAGTCGTCGCAGCTCCAGCTCCAATGGCTTCAGCTTTTCCACTTTAGCAATCTGATAAAAGAGGACATTATATGTCAGTGATCCAGAAGGTATCAACTCATTCCCATTTAAATGTGGACTTCTATTGAAACATAGTTCACAATAAAACATAGTATACCCTAAGGCGATACTTCTTATTAACGTATTTTTTGTGAGTACAGATAGTCCTCATTTACGGACTGCAATTTGGACTGGCAATTGTGTCACTAAGTGATGTGGTCATAAAGTAAAGCCACTAGTTGTGGCTGTGGTTGTTAAACGAATTGCTGCAGGTTGTTAAGTGACATGTCATGTATCCCTGGCTTACAACTTCCTGCTGGCTTCCCCATTGACTTTGCTTGTCAGAAACCAGCTGTAAAGGTTGCAGATGCCATCACTTGGCTACCCTACAGGACACTGTGACTGTGATAAATGTGTGCCTATTGCCAAACAACTCAATTGCAATCATGTGAGTGTGGAGATGCTACCATGCTTTTAAGTCTCTTTTTTTCAGAACCCTGTAACTTCACTGTAACAGTCACTGAACACAAGTGGTCAATAAATGAGGACTACCTTTCTATAGCTTTTTGAGCAGATTCCTAGGGCAATAAGGGCAGCTATAATTATTGCATATTTATTTATGAAGATGTGGTACAAACATTTCCTCCACCATCTATTGAGCAGCAAATTAATTTCATATTTTTCAGCATTTTTGTACTAATCCCATCTACCCAGTTTCTCCAAAAATAAGACCCCATCTTTTTTATTGTTTTGCCTCCAAAAGAGGCACCAGGTCTTATTTTCCAGGGCTGTCTTTTCCACTCATCTCGCCGCCGCAGCACCAACAGCCCCACCCAGCCAGCCCACTTCTTCTGCGGCCGAAGGAGCAGCTTCATTCTGCAGCTAAGAATGGAGCTCCGGCCTGCATTTCCCTGCATTTCTGGAAAGGCCTCTGATGGTGAAATGCAGATTGGAGGACACCGCAGAAGACATGGGCCAGCGAGGAGAAGCAGATATCAATTCATGGAAGGCCTGGCTGCAACAGTAAACGGGTACGGGGCGCGTGGGGTAGCTCCAACCCCTCCACACCCTAGCTTGATTTTTAGGCATGCGCCTTACCCCAAAACTAGGGCTTATTTTTGGGGTAGGGCTTACTTTCAAGGAAATACAGTATGTCTGAAAATGCAGGGTTTTTTAAAAAAAACTTTAGACAAAACTGCCTTAATTGAAAACAGACAATAGATATATCTGGATCAGCACTGTCTACTCTGATCAGACATGTGTCTACACATCCCGCCACTTGAGATTCTTTTAATGTCAGGAAGCTCACAGCCAATACTCCATCTTTTGCCACAATAAACAGTCCAATTATTGCTTGGCTATGATGAGATTATAAAAAATGTACCCAGAATAAAAAGGGCAGAATTTCAACATCCCTAAAATCCTTAAAATCCTATTTCCTATCCTTCATCACCAGGCACAAATGTTCATAGACATAAAATTGGCACATGTACTAGCTCTAATATCTGGAAGTAATTATATTGCTAAGCAACCAATTCTTTCCTGAAGCCAAAACCACTTTCTTTTTCCTATATAATATAGCATACAACTCTGATCGAACACTACAGGATAACAGACAATTGCACAAGGTATATGGCAAACCACCTGCCTAATAGTGAAACTACAAAACATATTTACTATCCAATGTAGCTAATTATTGTTTCCTATTTAATTAGAAATGTAATATTTCAATAGATGTAGATACCTTAATTTTAGGGCCATTCTGTGTGCCTAGCAGGACTGACCCTCCCTGCAGAACTATCACCATGTTGGAATCATGGTAAAAGGGGAGATTAAAAATTCAAGATCACTGCACCTAATAATACTTCACATATGGTGATCTGGCCATGACAACCGCAATCTGCAACACCAGGGATACTGTATTATAGATGAGGATTAAAGATGGACTCCAACCTTGAAAGAGGAATAATTTTATATTCATTTCCCTCAATGTCGTATATAAATAGCACTTAATGAAAAAGTCAAACATCTGTACTTTTCTTTTTTATCAATAGTTTTAAAAAATGTTCCAGCTGCTATGATTCTCATACTTTTCTTAAACAGAAGAAACAAAGTTCCTTCACTTATAAATCAAATCTTTAATTTTCTGTCTTGATGACAGTTTAGTGAATTCTAATTGATTTTACCAAACATCTAAAGAATTGTTAATAATATTAAATAATTTCAAGATACATTTGTCTCTCAAATGGAAATGAAATCTCACATGACCAGAAATGCTACATGGAAGAAGTGGCTTTAAGAATTTTATGTTTAATTGCAAGAGGATTTTGACTGTAATCCTAAATATACTTTCTACTGAAAGTTTTCTTCGAATTACGTGGCTACCAAGTATTGTAATATAGATGAGCACGGAATACATAATAGATTTAAACTACTATCAACAGTTTATTGGAAGGCCACAAGAGGGCAATCAAACTTAGGTGTTTGCAAATATTATAGCAGCTTTTTTATAGAATTTCACCTAAAGCAAAAAGGTCTAGAAGATATAGTACATGATTCTAGACCAGACATGTCAAACTCGCGATGTCACGTGACGTCGCGCAATGTATCGGGACAGTTTTGCCATTGCCGGCAATGGGGTGGGCGCAGCTTCCGCGTGACGCGTCTGGCCTGCGGGCTGGCAGTTTGACACCCCTGTTCTAGACAGTTATGACAGTTGCAAAACAACCTCCACATGTGATGGTAGCCTTCATCTACTTTAAAATGAAGAAAAAAGTAAAATGTTCTGTTTTATAGGCTGATCAAGAAAATATGTAATTACTAAACAAACCTAGGAATCTCCGTTCATAACATTCACAGGAACCACACTTTATCAAGCCAGCTGAAGGTATGCTTTATGCTTTATCAAACTTTTCCTCTTTCTAAAAGCCTTGTGGAGAAACATTTATGAATGATCATAAACTGCGGAATTTGAGCTTAAATTATAGAACATTGTGCATATTTACTTCAAAGTAAATCCATGTTTCCCTGAAAATAAGACCGGGTCTTATTTTTATTTTTATTTTTTTTGCCTCCAAAAGAGGCACCAGATCTTATTTTTGGGGTAGGCCTTACCGCACCTCTCGCACCGACAGCCCCACCCAGCCGATCTACTACTTCTGGGCCGAAGTTCTTCAGCTGCATTCGGACCTGCATTTTGCAGTCAGGCCTTTCCAGAAGGCCTAAGCAGCAGAGTACCGAGGTCTTGCAGACTGAATCCATAGCTCAGTTCTTGGCTGCACAGGCCTTCCGGAAAGCCCTGTGACTGAGAAATGCAGGCCTGGCTGCAGAAGAGACCTCAGAAGAAGAAGTGGGCCGGCAAGGAGAGGCCTGGCTGCAAGGTAAGTGGGTGTGGGGCAGCTCCACCCCCCACCACCGCCCTAGCTTGATTTTTACGTGTGTGCCTTGCCCCAAAACTAGGGCTTATTTTGGGGATAGGGCTTATATTAGACCCACCACCAAAAATCAAGCAAGGGCTTATTGTTAGTATAGGGCTTACTTTTGGGGAAACAAGGTACTGAATTCAATAGGGTAGTTCCTCTTAAATGTCTTTGGAATAATAGCCTTAAATGAAATCTGTTGTGAAATAATTCAGGAACTTATTTTAAAGTAAGATTTAATGTAGTTTACATTAATAATGTATTATTATAAAACTTTTTAAGGAAATGAACAAATGATCTCTCATCAAGTACAGTTTGATCCAACTTTACCAATTTCGATGACCTCAGCAAATTTTAAAAACTTCACTAGGTACAAGCAATAGCCAGTGAAGTTAGACAGTGAGCACAACATCAAAATACAAAAATATCATCACATTTTGAGTCCAAGGTCATCAACAGCATCACATGAATGCTAGCAAGAAAGCAGAGACAAAGGCAGAAAAAGCAGAGATATACCTCTTCGTAGTTTTTTGCTTCCACTCCGTGCTTCATATTCAAGGTCACAAGCTGGTCTGGCATCCGCCCTGTTCCTGGAAATGCAATGAAAGGATTCATTGTATGCAGTACTTTGACTGCCAGGAAATTCCCAGCTCTGCTCCCTTCCCTATTATAGAGGGATTTATACTCACTCTCTATAAGCCTCTACACAGTTAAAGATGCAGCCAAATTATTATTATAACCATAGAAAAGTCTACAGGGTTCTCCTAAACAAAGAACTCCCCAAAGTAATAAGCTGTTGCAACTATGCATGTGGAGAATGCAGAATGCAGACACTCCAATTTCCTGGCCTTCAGTCCACCCACAAACAGTAAGAAAATATATAAGTACCATTTAATAACGCCAGATTAGCTAGCTGGAACTAACAGGCCAATTCTATCCAAATAGAAACAGTAGAAAGCCAAATGGTATATTAAATGGAACAGATGAAATTACTTTGAAAAGCAGACCACCTAGCCAACTTCTCAACCATCTGGGAAATTGCTAAAAACACTAGCTTGCTCTGTCTTCTTTTTTCCAATTCACGTTTTACCATTACCATCATAAATAAACCTTAAGTAAGTGGGCTGGCAAAGAGAGCTTTGTCATCAATCCTCCGTGAATGCTGCTAATAAATTACATGCAAGTATACACTCATAGGCATTTAAAAAAAAGTATGTCTCTTCATCTCAACTCCAAGCAATAAAAATCACACTCTAAGGCTTTAACCTTTTATAGACAAAGCTTTCTGCTTTGTTGTACACAGTGCAGGCAACTGTTCAATCTCTAAAAGACTCCAAATGCAGGTAGTCCTCAACTTACAACCGGTCACTTAGTGACTCCTCGAAGTTCTGACAGATCTACTTGAGGTAAATCTATGACCCAAATTTGAAGTTCCAACAGTTGGATGTACCTGCAGTCACATAACCATATTTGGGTGCTTGGCAACTAGGCCCATTTACAGCTGCTTGCAAGTATTCCACAGTCATGTGACTGCATTTTATGACAATTTTGCTGAAAACTATCATTTACTTCCAGCTTTCAGCAAAACAACATCCATAGTAAACCACTGGTTTGGAGATTTTACGACCACAGATTTCCTTAACAGAAAAGTCAAAAGGATGATTTTATGACTGTCATGAGTTAAAGCATGATGGGCAGGCTCCATTATGGTTCTAATTCGATGACTATATTACTGATTTATCTGCAAAAATGATGCCTTATATTCTATTCATCATTTCCCTATCTTAAAGTGATGCTATGACTACCTTTCTGATACTGCAAAGAACGGATAGAAGAAAACAAGCGGGGGGGATTTTGTACACAAAAACATTTAATTCCATATACAAATGTTCAATTGGTTATGATAACTCATGTACTAATTTCTGGAAAAAGGAAGGTAGATCAGGAAAGGGGGAAAATGGAAACTCTACCTTCAGTTGAAATCTGACCAATACCTTGAATGTAAATTATGGTATGTTTACTTAAGTCTTATATTTTAACACGGCTCACTTTCATTCATGTGCATATGTATCTAGAGGAAAGACCTTCTGAAAAAAAGAAGAAGAAATGTTCTATTTCCAGAAAATCGTGAAAAGGATAAAGCTGTATACATCAGGTTAAACAACATCAGTTACTTTGAAGAGGATTTTTTTTTTGCTTTTGCTATTTCATTTTTTGGGGAAGGAAAGATATTTCTACTTTTCCCTCTTACTCTGACCTGTTTTTAATATCCATTATTTCTAAGAACATGAGCTTAGTTTTTAAGTGGGAAATGTAAGAAATGAAGCTTGCAATGGAAGTTATATGGCAGAATAACTAAGTCAGACATATTACTATTGAAAGTGATCTTGAAAATGGGACACAAGAAGGAACCAATCACGGGATCCAACCATCATAACTCAATCACCCAGCTGTTCAGTTTAGCATCTTAGGGAACAGATTTAAAACAAATTTTAAATGGAAAAACAGCATGAATATGTGGGTTTGATTTTCATTTCAGGATTTTCTATTCTGAACTCTTTACCTTGCACAAAAAAATAAATTTCAAGTTTAGGGGGAAGGAGGTTAGCGTCCTGCTGTGTTTTCACTCCTCCAAAGAAATCCTGGCTAACACATGCATATGTGTTCTCCAAGGAGAAGGCACCAGCACTGGCAATGTATCATAATACAGCAGTAGCAATTTCTGGAACATCTGGAAGCTGGTGGTAGCTTAAGGCTCTCTTGCCATGAAACCTGATGTATTATTATATAGTGAGAAGCAAACAAGCAGAGCTATAAGCAGAAGCAGCTGCATATATATCTGGGGAGCCACAAAGTTAGCTGCTATGGATTTAGTGGAGGAAGCAAGGAAATTTTAACTCTCTGTCCTGCCTCTTTTGCTTATAATAAATTCTTAAGAGTTTCATATGATGTAGCTGTTTCACAGACTGTATGCCAAAAATATTGGTATGTTTTTACTCTGTTTCACAAATAGATGGCAGCACAATACAGGAAGAAATATTTTGTGTGGATAAGAGAAAGAAATGTCCTTCAGTTGATGGAAATGATGCTGCTGCCAATAATAATTTCTAATATACTGAAATGTACCTTTCAGATAGCTGAGGATAAAAAAACAGTCCCCAATTTTTATCGCACAATTGTTACCTGTTTCTATGAAAATGAATTCTGATTACAACCACATAATCAATATGGAGCAATTTAAGAAATAATTCTTAAAATTTCATTCAAATATGTAGCGAATAAACATGACTGAAATCAGCCAGGTTTCATTTTGAACTTATATACAAAGAATTGCATTACATAAACTACAAAAAGTTTAGCAACATGTTGGTTCTTAGATTACAACAGTAGAAATGCCCAAGAGCAGAATCTGGAAACTGTTAGGACAAATAATTAAAATAGTAGGAACTGTCAGGATAATGAATGCATATAGTACTTTCAACAAGTTATGGATAAATCTAAAAATACTTAAAATAGAATAAAAATATATTCTGTTGGACTTCCAAAAATAGAAATTCACATAGTTGATGAGAAACTTTTCTCATAGTTGAGAAAAGTTGGTGAGAAAATATCCTTTCCAAATCATTTTATGGTTCTGTTACTTTGTTTATTTGGCATAAAAAATACCATTCAAAATAAAAGTACAAATAACAAAGCACAGTATGTTTGATGGATAAAATTACAAAATAAACAAATGATTCTTTCCAGAATATCCAATAAGTTGTTTTGACAAGTTTTTTTGTCGTTACAAAAAAAAACAAACTACCAGGAGGCAGGATCCATGTGAAAAATTGTTTGCAAAATATTTTTGCCACAAATCTTTTCTTAATCCATATGGAATTGATGAGTCCTATAAAAATCAAAATGGGATCAGTGCATCATTTACTGGTAGACCATGGGTAGAATTAATTGCCACTTATTCCCCTGTAAATCACAGAAGGATTAAGAGCATTTTCAAGTCTCAGCAAATACACTTAACCAAAGTAAGTATAGATGTTGCTTTCAAAAAGCACATATAACACTTTCAGGTACAGTATACAACTGAATTACATTCAGTGCCACTCTTATCCACTTTCTTTTCAATTGGTACTAGATGTACAAGTACCCTAACTGCCATTGCAATGCCTTGCTTTTCTCCACATAGCTTTTCTATAGAGCAGGGGTAGTCAACCTTGGCTCTTTTATGACTCGTGGACTTCAACTCCCAGCTGGCTCAGGAATTCTGGGAATTGAAGTCCACGAGTCATAAAAGAGCCAAGGTTGACTACCCCTGCTATAGAGAAAGATTGGACAGAGGTGAACGTTGGGTGCCCCTTCCTAAATCATACTGAATACCACAGTCCTAGAGTGTGCAATTTCCTTTCTCCCTCCATCTTTTTATGAGTGGCTTTCTCTTCACCTATCAGGAGTTGCAACTCCAATACCCTGGAAGTCAGAGAAAGACAGTATGCCTTCAAACTGTTCACCAGCTCTAGATCCAGAGGAAAATATCTCTCTGAAATCCTTCAGAAAATTTGAAACGGAAAAACAAAATTAAAGTGTGAAGAACAACAACCTCAGATCTGACCAAACAATGACTGAATGTCCATGTAAGGGTTATTTTTAAAGGCATCCTTGTGTGAAGGACACAGAAATGCAAATAATATTAATTACTCAAAATTGATCTGATAGATATAACTAGTACATACATCATTACTCTCAAACTTCAGCATATAGTAGAAATAATGAGGAAAATCTGCAAAAATAGGAGCAACTTTGCAGCTTGAACAGCACAGTAAATGACGCAAGAAAAAAATATTGTGTTAGCAATTCTGCACATACTGTGCGATCCTTATACGTCTTGCGGGCCACCTCTTCCCTCTATGGGATGTTTGTACAAAAAAAAGTGTCTTTCACTTCCTCTTCCCCATTTTTGTGGCTACAGGCTTGAGAAATCCCAATTGCTCAAACTCCACCTGGCTCAACAGCTCAAATAACTGTTATCTTAGTTTTGGTTTCCCCAGGCAGAGATAAATATACTGCTGCCTAAACTGCTAAAGAATATCCATCTATTTTATGAAAAACATGTAAAAAAAACTATTGACAGTCATAATAACCTATAATACCCAAATAGTATCAAGTAAGAAGCTCTAAATATTTTTTTGTAAGGTGCAAGCAATTCAGCAACTTCCTTCAAAAGGTAGAAATAGGCTGGCAAGAATTCTGATAAAATCTGTTTCCCTCAGTGCTGAGTACATAGCATTTATGAGTTCAGAATGCAGTATAGGAAACACAATACTTAGAAAATTCATCTATAGCAGTGAGTACAAAAGCTTATTCAAGCCTCAAGGGCTATTTATCCCTGATCAGAAGCAGTATGAAAATGACAATGCAATACTTCTGCTGAACTCTGATCCTGTAATTTGACAGAAAGATGGATAAATGCATCGCTTCTCAAGATACCTTTAGCTCTAAGGCTTGTTGGGCAATTGTCCACCAGATCTGGGTACACAACCAGTACATTTTACACTTCCTTTTTCCTCACATGAGGCAAAACACTAATGCAAGAGATCCTCAACCTTTGCCACTATGCATCATGTTCATATCAGAAACAAGTCTACCTGCCTAATCCAAGGATATTAGCAGATATCTAATAAACAGATCAAATTCCATCACCAAGGATTATAAAGTGCTCTAGTATCACCAAATCTAATCTATCATCCATATAAAGCAAGGACAGAAAAAATAAAGAGCAGGCAGAACATCTGTTATGTGGGAAAAAAAAACATGTGAAGCAAGTCTAGAGAACAAAAAAAAAAATTCAGGAAGAAGTTAGAAAATATGGCAAATATTTTATTGAATTTATGTAGCTACCCCATTTCACATGTATGTGGGCAGTATACAAAATTAAAGCTAAATATTCAATATACTGTAATTTATCAAATAAAACAATAAAAGCAATTAAAATCAATACCCTCTCCTTGTTCTCCTGCATTTTCTGGCTGGAAATATTAAAAATTATTATTTGTGCCCATATTTTGTGAATTTTGAATGGGGATTAAGCTATTTTTTTAATTGAAGTTAATTACTTGGTTCACATAATTCACCAACATAAACTATGGGTTGCAAACAGTAAAGGCATTTCACAATATGGTAAGTGAAAAACTATTATAGTTAAGCACAATCTACAAACTAGTCCTAGCAGCTGAGTGAGATTTTATCTGTCACATACTTCTTTGATAACAGTGTTCTTGTATTTCACATGTTAAATTGTTTTTCTATTCAGTATATTATAATTGTATTATTGGTCAATTGCAATTATTTTTAGAAAAAAAATAATTTATCTTCATCAGTAATTTTAAAAGGTTGTGGCTAAGTAATCTTATGCATTTCATTTCAAAAGATCAAAAATATTTGGCAAAGCAGATATCCCTTCTTCATACCCAAAATTATCTCTTTAAGTAAATTCTGCAAAGAAAGTAAAAAGGAACTTCTCAAAAGCATCTAACAGTTTTTCACACTCACCCACAGGGAGTTTGCTTTCAAAGCAAGCCTCAAACACATCATAGTCCTCGGTGGTGAAAGCAAACTTGCCCTTAGTAGCATCCTCCTTGACATAAAGGATATGTCCAGCTGTGTCAGTAATCTGTAAGAAAAAAATTAAAGAAGCAAGCAGGAAAATAGCTAAATATTGGGTGGGTTATTATTTTCCTTTTGGCCATCTACATAGCTGAAAATTTAAATTTAATTTAATTGTGATTGTCAAAAACAACGTGTTATTATCCTCTACTATCTTAAATAGTTTATATTAGTATAACAGTATTCACTAATCAAAAAGCAGTTGTCTGAAAAGAGGGCACAATATAATGGGAGATATCATTCATTTCATTAAAAGTAGATTAACAGCAGTTCTGGTAAAGGCAAATTACAGCTACTTTTAGCTACACAATTAACTTGAACAAACTATATAAGTGCTTTTCCCCACTACCAAAAAAGCAATACATCAAATACTAAATTGTATTCTTAGAACACGTTAAAATATATTTAAAGTCTCATTTTATGCAGTAAAAATTTATAAGAATATTCAAATATGGTTCTTTTCATACAAAATTAAATCACACATGGTGTTCTGAACTAGATCTTCCCAATGTGTGGCTGCATCTACAATTCTATTAAGCTGGCAACAGATGACAGCTACTTATATACCATTAGGCATATTGCTTATAAAACTCTGGGCAAACTGCTTAAAAGTCAACCTCCACAACTATGGGAGTACAACAAAGAATGAAAGATGTTCTATAAATGCTTATACAGCAATCACATCTCCATACACAAACAGTGTCAACCTGAACAATAAGTTGCCTATATGCAGTTGGGACAAAGAGGCTAAAGTACGGGTGTCAAACTGCTGACCCGCAGGCCGGATGCATCGTGCAGAAACTGCACCCACCCCATTGCCAGCAATGGGGAAAAAAGTCGCAATACGTCACGACACGTCACGTGACATTGCGAGTTTGACACCCCTGGACTAAATAACATCTCTGTTACACTCCTCCAGAATCAAAAGTATATGTTTGTGTTGAGATGGCTTGGTAAATATGTAAACTTAACAATGAATTAACCTGAACAAAATGACATAATGAAAAGCAATCACAGTAATTAAAAAGTTTCCTGCTCTTTATCTATGTTCTTCTATACAAAACTGTTCACTATGCAATCTGAAAATTATTATGTGATCACTAGTAAATGAAAAACAGCAATGACAAACTGTTTATGCAATCAGCTGTGCTAAAGCTTTAAAAAAAACTATTCTGGATGAATAAACACCTTATATGCTCTGAAACTATTGGTCTATTGCAGTTTTCTGGAAAAAAGCAAATCGCTAAAGCAGGACTTCAACTTCAAACCAAGGTAAAAAAATTTGGATAGAAAATATTAGAAAGTTACACTTTCTGAGAATTTATAACCATAGGATCTCTAATATTAGACAAAAGAAAGGTGCTACACATAGATCTTTTAGAACTACCAAAAATGTTCATTGCCTTATTTTTCTTAAATATATGTAGTTAAAATGTTTTAATATATTTTATTTTTAAGACTCTTTATACTTTGTACATCATCAAAAATTAAATAGTGCCAATACTTGTCGAATCTGAATCAATAAACTATGTAAAAAGAAAATATATGCTTCTGAAAATTAAATATAATGTATCTTCTTTATGAGACACAAAACTACCTCAGATTAGTATAGTAAATACTAAATTATAAAAACAGCTGGCTGCCTGAACTGCAACAAAATCTGAAAGAATTAACAGAACATTAACTTTATTTTGTATAGGGAAGAAAAATAGGGAAGATTCCTTCAAGTCAAACTTGACTCCTAGTGGTTACCTAGCGATAAGTCTATTCAATTTTCTTGGCAACAATATATAAATCATTTGCAACTGTCTTCTCTGGGTTTTTTTTTTAACTTCCAAGCCCTCAAATTCTAGTCTTGTTCAAGATTAACCAAGATTATCAGCCTGAATAAGGGATAGAATAGAACAGAGCTGGAAGGGACCTTGGAGGTCTTCTAGTCCAGCCCCCTGCTCAAGCAGAAGGACCTATATCATCTCAGAAAAGTGACTGCCCAGCTTCTTCTTAAAAATCTCCAGTGATGGAGCACCCACGATTTCTGGAGACAAGCTGTTCCACTGGTTAATTGTCCTCACTGTCAGGAAGTTTCTCCTTAATTCCAGGTTGCTTCTCTCTTTGATCAGTTTCCAACCATTGTTCCTTGTCCTGCCCTCTGATGCTTTGGTGAATAACGTGATCTCCTCTTCTTTGTGGCAGCCCCTCAAATACTGAAATACTTCTATCATGCCTCCCCTATTTATTTCCTTTAGACTAACCAAACCAAATCCTGCAGCCGTTCTTCATATGTTTTGGTCTCCAGGCCTTTAACCATCTTAGTTGCTCTTCTCTGAATTTTCTCCAAACTCTCAACATCTTTTTTTGTGATACGGTGATCAGAATTGGCTGCAGTATTCCAGATATGGTCTTATTAGGGTTTTATAAAGCGCTACTAATACTTCGTGTGATCTTGATTCTATGCCTCTCTTTATACAACCCAGGATTGTATTAGCTTTTTTGTCTGCTGCTGCACACTGCTGACTCATAGTCAAGTGATCATCCACTAGGACTCCAAGGTCCCTCTTACAGTTACTGTTTTTAAGCCAGGTCTCGCCCAATCTGTACTTGTATCTTTGATTTTTTCCTGCCTAAATGTAAAACTTTGCTTTTCTGCACATTGAAACTCATTTTGTTCAAGTTTGACAAGATCTTTTTGGATACTGATTTGTCTTCTGGGGTGTTGGCTACTCCTGCCAGTTTGGTGTCATTTGCAAATTTGATGAGTCCCCCTTCAATTCCCTCATCTAAGTCATTGAAATGAAAATATTGAAGAGTACTGGGCCTAAGATGGAACCTTGTGGTACCCCAATGCTTACTTCTCTCCATGTGGATGTGGTGCCATTGAGGACTACTTGTTGAGTATGGTTTATCAGCCAGCTACAGATCTATCTGGTGGTGATGCTGTCTAACCCACATTTTTTCTATCTTATCAAGTAGTAGGTTGTGGTCTACTTTCTCAGATGCCTTACTGAAGTCTAAGTATACTGCTCAAAAAAATAAAGGGAACATTTTAACATGGA
Organism: Protobothrops mucrosquamatus; assembly: GCF_001527695.2. NCBI lineage: Eukaryota > Metazoa > Chordata > Lepidosauria > Squamata > Viperidae > Protobothrops > Protobothrops mucrosquamatus. Next base: position 593,803 of record NW_015387672.1, read on the forward strand.
ACTGAAGGAGTTTGCGTTCCCTTTATTTTTTTGAGCAGTATATATTACGTCCACAGCATTTCGCTGGTCTACTAGTTTAGTCACTTTATCAAAGAATGAAATAAGATTTGGCATGATCTGTTTTTAACAAACCCATGCTGGCTACTAGTTATAACTTTGTTTGCTTCTAGTTGTTTGCAGATCTGTTTTTTAATTATCTTTTCTAGGATCTTCCCAGGTATTGATGTTAAACTGATTGGTCTGTAGTTTCCGGGGTCCGTTTTTTTTCCCTTTCTTGAAGATGGAAACCACATCAGCTGGTTTAGTTCTCTTTTATTCAAAAAGAGCATTTTCACCTTGACTCTTACTCAATGAGAAAAAGTCAAAGAACAGGTAATCCTCTATTTACAACCATTCATTTAGTGACCATTTGAAGTTACAACACTGAAAAAAGTGACTTTTGACCATTTTTCACTCTTACAACCATTGCAACATCCTTCTGTTGATCAAAATTCAGCCACTTGGCAACTGGTTCATATTTATGACGGTTGCAGTGTCCTGGGGTCATGTGATCATCTTTTGCAACCTTCTGACAAGCAAAGTCAATGGGGAAGCCAGATTCAACAAATGAACCCAGAATTTCCGTTGCTAAGCAAGATAGTTAAGTGAGTTTTGCCTGATTTTATGACCTTTCTTGCCACAGTTGTTAAGTGAATCACCACAGTTGTTAAATTAGTAACACGGTTGTTGAGTGAATCTGTCTTCCTAATAACTTTGCTTGTCAGATAGTCGCAAAAGATGATCATATGACTGTGGGACATTGCAACTGTCATAAATACATGTCAGTTGCCAAGCATCCAAAATTTATTTATGTGACTACAGTCATAAGTTTGAAAAATGGTCATAAATCACTTTTTTTCACTGCCATTTTAACTTTGTACAGAGATTAAATGAATGGTTATAAGTCAAAGACTACATGTACAAACTTCCAAGCCATAAACAATTTTGGCTTCATTTATATATTTCCAGTTAGTTCAGAAGGATTTATGGTTCAAAATATAACAGTGTACGTATTTCCCTTCACATTTAGTAGTCATATAATTAAAGATCCCAGAAAGTCTCCATGAGGGAAGAATTTTGCTTGGAGAAAGAATAATGCATTCATAATAAAAAAATAACAGTTTCAACTGAATTTGTTCCAATTTACATAGTACTATATATATTTTTCCTGCAATGTGGGATAATGTAGGGATTACTCCAAACAGTCCTACCACTTTTGGTAAGAATACCACATTCTATGAAACTTTAATATACAATATTGGAATTTCATAATGCTTTTGTATTTTCAGGGCATGGGTTTATAGTCTTTGCTTCCTAGCATCATCACTACAGTTAATTTAAGACTACAAACTTTTGCACCTCTCCTCTTTCTCTGTGAAGCAGAAAAAAAACCCCACCCTCAGTCTTTTGCTATTTGGGTCCCACTTCCTACTGTCATATTATTCTGAAAACCCAGGGAATAAATCCTTACAGTACTGCGTTTTGGACAATTACAGCATGGTTAGAAGTCCAAAGCAATGGGACGGTGGACACAGAGAAAAAAGCTCAGCTATAAAGTCAGGAATGAATAAGTTCTAAGTATGTGAAAATAAGAGTCAGGGAGGGAACTAAAACAAATAAACAGCTTTTACATCCCGGACTAGTGAGAGGCGAAGGGCCTATGCCAGGGGTAGGCAACCTCGGCTCTTTTATGACTCGTGGACTTCAACTCCCAGAATTCCTGAGCCAGCTATGCTGGCTCAGGAATTCTGGGAGTTGAAGTCCACAAGTCATAAAAGAGCCGAGGTTGCCTACCCCTGGCCTATGCAGTTCGAGTCTCACCGACTCAGCCTTCCATCCTCTTCCAAGGTAGGTAAAATGAGGACTCAGATTGTTGGGAAGCAATATGCTGACTCTGCAAACCCGCTTAGAGAGGGGCTGTAAAGCCCCGCGAAGCGGTATATAAGTCGAAAGTGCTATTGCTATCGACGGCATTCCTCCCAGCGAGTACACAAAACTGCCCCTTTTCCCTCCTTTCCGTAGTTCAGCCTTCTTAGGGAAGACGCCGACACCGCTGACGTGTTCCCAGATGCGGAAGGAAACGGGGAATACAAGCATGTGGTCGGTTAACAGGCTGGCCCTAGGAGTCCCAGAGCCTGTCGGGGGGGGGAGGAGGTACCGGGTAGCGCGCGGGGAAGGGAAGCATCCCTCGAGGGACACCGTTTCTAAGGGCAACCTGCCCCCTCAGCCCCCCCCCACACTCGCTCCCGCCCAACTGCACCTTGAGGTTTGCGGACGGGCCGCTCGACGAGCCCAGCGGGGGGGCCACCTCGTACTCGCCGGTGACCAGCTTGTCGCGGTGAATCTCCTCCCGGAGGCATTTGCGGGCTTTGCCCGGCAACTGGAAGGAGATGGGCTGAGCGGGCCCCGGCAGCAGGACGAGCGAAAGGAGCGCGAGCAGAGACGTCAGGAAAGCCGGCTCGCGCCGAAGGCGGCCGCGGAGCAGCGAAAGCAACAGCATGGCGGTAGCTCCGAGTGACACCAGGCCGGATTTTCTGCCCCTACCTCCAGCACGTGACCGCGTCGCTCGTTGCATGACGGGAAGTGAGGAGCCACCGAGATCCATTGTGCTAGAAGGGCCAGAAAGTCCCGCGGATTGTGGCGGGACTAGAAGTAGAGAGCGTAATCCAAGGCCGGCTTGTCCGCGGAGTCTCCGAGTCTCGTCGGAGCTTAGTGTCAAAGGAGATTCTTAAAGTCATGGTTGTCCCAAAAGTACTTTTTCGAAAGGCAACTGGGCTTTTTTTGTTTTCGCTTCTCGTTCAAGAAGCTGCTTCCGTTCTGAATTGAATGGTGGAGGATGGAAGGGTTTATCTTCCTTGCAGTCATATCTTATCTGGTCGTTAGCATTCTTTTCTGAGAATCGTTGAAGCTACTCGGGGGTTTTATCTGTGCCCTCAGGGTCACCTGAATAGGGTAAAGGTGCTATTTCAAAAGGTAACAGGGCTTTGTTTCTCCTTGAAGACGTTTCGCTTCTTGTCCAAGAAGCTTCTTCGGTTCTGACTCAGTGGTGAAGTGTTAATGACCAGATGACTGCAAGGAATATAAATCCTGCCACCCTCCATTATTCAGTCAGAACTGAAGAAGTTTCTTGGCTAAGAAGCGAAGCGTCAGTTGCCTTTTCAAAAAGCACTTTAGGGACAGTCAGAGCTTAGCTAGAATGGATGGAATTTTCAGCTTTTTATTAGCATTTAAATAAAATCCAGTTCATAATCTAAATCAGGGGTAGTCAACCTTGGCTCTTTTATGACTCGTGGACTTCAACTCCCAGAATTCCTGAGCCAGCACAGCTGGCTCAGGAATTCTGGGAGTTGAAGTCCACGAGTCATAAAAGAGCCAAGGTTGACTACCCTTGATCTAAATGCTCTATGTTGCCGTAGCAGTATCTGCCTACTGCCACAGTAGTCAAGTTTCTACTACTTTGAAAAAAAGAACCGAATTTTAAAAAACATCACAGCACGATGGCAAAAGACAGTGCTCTTGATTAATATCGTTTTGGTGAACTGTAAGGAATGCTCCTGATTTCTGAGTTTACCCTTGTAATGTCAGTATTGTATCATTTTGTCTGAAATCCTCTGGTTTTTTTTTAATCTTCGTGGATGTTTAAAACACAAGAAAAATGAAGGAAAAAATAGAAATTCACAAACATTATAAATAAAAAATGTACTGATCCTTTTGGACTAACATTTTCAAAATATAAATTGATCATGGTATATTTAAGAATATAATAGAACTGGAAGAGACCTTGGAGGTCTTCTAGTCCAGCCCCCTGCTCAAGCAGGAGACCCTATACCAGTGGTGGCGAACCTATGGCACAGGTGCCAGAGGCGGCACTCGGAGCCCTCTCTGTGGGCACACACACCATCTCCCCAGCCCCGCCTCCTCCCACGGCCCCCTCCTCACCAGCAGTCCCCCCGGAGGAGAGTCGCCCCTGGGCACGGCCCACGCAAAGCAGCGCAGCCAAGGATATGGTAGCTGGGCAGCGGGGAAAAGACTCTGCCCTTGCGCCCCGTCGTGTGCAGATGCTGCTGTGGGGCATGGGCGGAGGGTGTGGCCACCATGGCGCTGCTGGGCTGCCTGGGTGATCTGTGGCGGGCAGTGGAGGTGGTGGGTGGCCCAGTGGGCAGGGCGGGGCGGGGGTGGTGGTGGTGGTTTTTGGGCACTCGGTCTCTAAAAGGTTCGCCATCACTGCCCTATACCAGTGATGGCGAACCTTTTAGAAACCGAGTGCCCAAACTGCAACCCAAAACCCACTTAAGCATTGTCGAGCGCTGGGTGGGTGTGGCCCATTGGCTGGGTGTGGCCAGTTGGGTGGGCGAGACCCATTGGATGGGCGTTGCTGCAGTGGTAAGGGCAGACTGGTTGGGACTAAAAAGTTCAATCAATCAATTCCAACTTTGCAAGATCTTTTTTTTCCCCGTGAGAAGTTTAAATTGACTGATTGAACCTTTTTTTTTTTTTTTGCACGCGGCGGCGGGGGCCTAAAGCGAAAAGGTTTTATAAAACCCAGCTGAAGGCCTAGGACTGGGGCGACGGCGCCCGTGCCCACAGAGAGGGCTCTGAGTGCCGCCTCTGGCACCCGTGCCATAGGTTCGCCACCACTGCCCTATACCATCTCAGACAAGTTACTGTCTAGTCCACGGGTGTCAAACTTCCAAGCCTCGCCCAATCTGTGATTTATTATATTTTGTTTCTAATTTGTGTTAACTGCTTTGCTTTTTAGGGGAGGAAATTAAAATATTTCAAATAAAAAGACATTGAAATATAAATAATTCAAAGTAAAATTTTGATAAGAAATGTATGTGTAAGTAACAACTGAATTCTCATACTACACTAAATATAAAGACTAATATAAAGACTCTGCAACTCGGAGAACGTATGTATGTGGCATACGTTTATGTACAACTCCTTGTTACATTCAGAATATTTATCAGAAACGGAACTGTGAATCAAAATACTTACAAGACTATTAAAGTGGGAGATTTACATTTGGTGCTAAGTGCTACTTAGCTAATCAGCACTTACAGCCAACTGTAGTTAAGCAAACTACAGTTGGCTGGGTCCACCAAATTTGATAATTCAATCTAAACTACAGAAGCTTATCTAAACCAAGCTGTATGACAGCATTGCCTATAACTTGGCTTGCACAATATGCAAAAGCATATAGTAATTTTGTTAGGCTCAATATGTTATGCAAGCTTAAACCACATCTTAATTGTGGCTATAGTCAAAATTTGAGTCACAGTTTGTCCTTTCTTTCACTCCTAAACCATCTTGCCATCTTGGGTGGGTTGACCTATGACTACATCTTTCTTCTATTATTTAACACTCTCCCCCCAAAGTGCAGGAGGTCTAAGAGAAATACCATAGAAGCAGGTGGTACCTCTATATTTCCACATTTCATGGGCAATGGCTGCATTGATCTGATCAATATACTAGAGGTTTATGCCAAATCATGTAAATTTAAAAATGAAATGTCACCAGGCCAGCCATCTTAAAAGTGGCTAGAATGCCAAGCAACATAAAGTATTACCATCAAATCATATCTTACTTTAACAAAATGAAGCATATTGTGCAACTATACCCTATGTATATAAGTGTAGTTTTTTTGTACAGCACAGTATATATTATCCTAGTGATAGGTTGGGCTTCTATTTCTCAGAAATCCTCTAAGTTTTATACCAGCTTTCTAATTTTGGTAATGCAGCTTGTTAGTTACTACTGGTATTACCTTTTTTTTTGGGAGGATGCCTTTGTTGCTGTCCTCCTACACACACTGAACCCTAGCATATGAGAGAAGCCCTCACAGCCAGTGGTTTTTCTGGCAACTAGAGGAAATAATATAAATCAATTCTACAGTACCATTTCCTAGATCTGTAAAATGAAGCATGTGCCTAAGGAAATCACTCCCCTTCCCCCAGAGATAGATCAATCTCACAAATCATAAAAATGTCTTTATTTAAAACAAATACAATACAATGTAAAAATTCACATGCAATATATTGAGCAGCAAAAGAGATAAAAATAATGAGCTGCTAAAACAACACAGCAATTTGAAAAGGATTTCCTAAAAGAAAAAGAGAGATGAATCTTTAAGCTTGAGACAAATTCATGGATCTGCTGTTAATATATCTAAAATATCCCAAAAGGCATCAAACATATATCCAGGCTTAGAGAGATACAATACTGTATACATCTGAAATATTAAATAGCACCACACAGAAAAGAGATTAAAATTAATATTATGCAGTATAAATGTGTTGGATGCTTTTTCTGATTCTTATTGCTTGAAACAGTTTTGTTCTACCTCAGTTTTTACCTCACATATAGTTTGATTATTTTTAGAATTTTTAGAATTACCACTTTTCTACTATATGTTAATGGTCACAATTGATATCTTTGAAGGCAGCTCTCTTCTATATTACTTTATTATCAATTAAAAGAATTGATCTTCCATGATAAATACTTTTGGCCCTTTATTTGTCTTTTCTCAACAAATGATGGTTTGGTTCATATCTTTTCCTGCTATGAGTCAAGTAAAGATGTAGGACAAATAGTCCCTGTTTGCAGTAGTTCAAATTAAGGCATTTTGTCTGGAAGATCCCTTTTGTCTGGAAGATTTTCTAAGGCGACACGAGACAAGGATGAGCGGCAGTGCTTCTAGGGAAGGGGGAAGTTGGCTTGATAATAGCTGACTCAGCAGGGTATATTCGTATTTTGTGGAGACCAGTGTGCAAAAAGGTAAGAATGGGAAGCAATGAATGAACCCAGGAAGTCCCCTTTCCTCCTGGCACAAGAGGAAGACACACTGACCAACAAAAAGAATGGCACATGGGATGGAACAGTATTAATATCTTTTCTAAAAGAAGACTTCTCTAGGCACAGTGCCTCATCCAGACCACAATACGGGTGACTTAGACCAGATGGAGTACTTCTGCATTCTCAAGTTCCGTAAGGATTCACCAGCTAGGCTGGGCTGAGTACAAATGCCCTTGAGGACATAGAGTACAAATAAGGACGAAAAAAATTGCAAAATTAACTTGTGCTGCATACTGTCAGTATAAC
>NW_015387673.1:0-5000 GCF_001527695.2 Protobothrops mucrosquamatus
ACACACACTCTTTCCATCCATTCATCCAATCTATCATCTCTCTCTCTCACACACACACACACACACACACACACTCCATCCATCCATCCTGCCAAAATTCCACTGGACTCCAAATTGGGTGAGTTTCTCCACTTCCGAATCTTTCCCCAAAACAGTTGGTTGGGCTCTGTGGCCCTTTTGTGACTGGTGGACTTCCAACTCCCAGAATTCTCCAGGGGGCAGGCTTTCAAAATGGCTGGACCCGTGGGAACTCTGGGAGTTGAAGTCCACAAGTCACAAACGGTCCACAGTTCTCCCCCTCTGCCCCAGAGGTACAGAAAAGACCCTCAGCAGCCCCTCTCTCAATGGGGTGGTGGTCTAACCTGCGCAAGGAAGGCACCACTGGATGCAATATTCCAGGTGTGGCATTGTAAAGCGGTATCAACCCTTCACGTCACTTTGACTCTATTTATTGACTTAATCACACCACTCCCAGAAATGAGAAAAATAAACAATAAAGTGATGTACATATTTCAAGCTGCAGTTACGCAAGTAAGCCTTGTGTATAAGCTAATTTTGAACCAAGACTAAGGGGAAGCAATTAGACGAGATTAATTGCCAGTAAACAGAAAAAAACCAGCATTGTTTTAGTTCGTATCAGAGATCAAAAAACTCTCTAAGAATCGCAGCACTAAAAAAAATATTGCAGTTCTACACTGCAGAGAGTTCATTCATCTTTCTACCCTTAGGCTTTTCTGGAAAATTTTTATATCTTTTTTTCCCCCCCTTTCTCAAATTTCTTTTAGTCAAGTGCCCATTTTACACTCTTCACTGTCTATGTAGCTGGCTTCTAAGGTAAGGTTAACTAGTTGAATTTGTTTTTCCATGCCCTCATGGCTGCACTTTGGATTATTATACAACTCCAAAGAAGAATAGGGACAGCCCAGTGCTGTGTTGAAAAAAAATATTGGGTATTTCAGGAAGAAATGATCCACCTACACCTCCAAATTAGTTATGAAGTACTAAGGGGGAAAAAAAAAGATAGATTTTAAAATAGACATCACGGGTCTCAAGTTTAAATATTATTGGAAATGTCTGACATGCAACATACGTACACGTATATGGATTTAGGCAAGAAAAACCAAATGCACAGGTATAGTATAGGTGGTACATTGCTCAATAGTAGCAACTGTGAGAGGGATCTCGGAGTCCTAGTGGACAATCATTTAAATATGAGCCAGCCGTGTGCTGCAGCTGCCAAAAAAGCCAACACAGTGCTTCTGGAGGCTGCATTAACAGAGGGATAGAATCAAGATCAGGTGAAGTGTTAATACCACTTTACAATGCCTTGGTAAGGCCACACTTGGAATACTGCATCCAGTTTTGGTCACACGATGTAAAAAAGATGCTGAGACTCTAGAAAGAGTGCAGAGAAGAGCAACAAAGATGATTAGGGGACTGGAGGCTAAAACATATAAGGAACAGTTGCTGGAATTGGGTATGTCTAGTTTAACGAAGAGAAGGACGAGGGGGGACAGGATAGCAGTCTTCCAATAACTCAGGGGCTGCCCCAAAGAAGAGGGAGTCATGCTATTCTCCAAAGCGCCTGAAGGCAGGACAAGAAGCAACGGATGGAAACTAATCAAGGAGAGAAGCAACCTAGAACTAAGAAGAAACTTTCTGACAGAACAATTAACCAGTGGAACTACCTGCCTCCAGAAGCGGTGAATGCTCCAACACTGGAAGTTTTTAAGAAGAGACTGGACAGCCATTTGTCTGAAATGGTGTAGGGTTTCCTGCCTGAGCAGGAGGTTGGACTAGATGACCTCCAAGGTCCCTTCCAACTTTATTATTAGTAGTAGTAGTATAACGACGATCGCTTCTGACTAGGAGGTAGCCACCAATTCCCGGCCTCCCCTTTCTACCCCATCTACCAACTCAGCACCTTGAAGAAGCCGGCGTCTTCATCCTGGCGGAATTCGTGCTTCCCGGCGTGTTTCCACGGGATACGGAACATGGTTTTGGCCGGAGGGTCATCCCAAACCAAACCTGGGAATTTCCCGCTCTCCACCTGCTCCACGGTCCAGTCGCGGAGTTTCCGGGTGGATCGCATCCCTCGCTTGGAAGTCGCCATCTAGCAGGAGAGAGCGAGGGAGAGAAAAAAACAAAACAATGCAGTTGGTCCTCGACTTACAACGGTTCACTTAACGTCCGTTCAAAGTTACAACGGTGTGGGGGGGGAAAAAAGTGACCGGAGAGAGGGGTTGATAGTTCAGCAAGTTCTTTTTTTAGAGTATTTATTTATTTGTTTACTTATTTATTCATTCTTTTTTATAATAATTACAGATAGATAGCTAGATAGCTAGATAGCTAGATATAGATATGTAGATATAGATGTCTATCTTGAGGTTGGTGCACCCTGTCTGTCCAAATATGGGAGAAAGGAATAGCTATTCCAGTTCTCCCTTAATTCTTAGTTAGCAATCCAAATTTTGAAAAATAGATGTCTATCTATATCTATCTATCTAGACCAGCGGTTCTCAACCTATGGGTCGCGACCCCATTTGGGGTCGATCGACCATTTCGCGGGGGTTGCCAAGCAAGGCTGTCCGCCATTTTTTTCCCCTTTTCCGGCGGGTGCCTTACCTCCCTTGAGCTGGGCCAGCTGGTGGTCGGCCTGCTCCGTCTCTGCCGCTTGCCAGCTACGCCTCGGCCGGCGCAGGGGGAGGAACCACGCATGCGCAGCACTCCCGGGCAGGGAAAGTCCTCGACTTACGACCGGTTGGGTAGTCCTCGACTTACGACCGGTTTAGTCCTTGACTTACGACCGGTTTAGTCCTCGACTTACGACCAGTTGGGGGGTCGCGGCATTAAAAAGGTTGAGAACCACTGATCTAGACAGACAGATAGAAATATCTATCTATCTATCTATCTATCTATCTATCTATCTATCTATCTATCTATCTATCTATCTATCTATCTACACACAATAAAATAATAATAAAAAATAAAAATAAAATAAAGTAAAATAAAAGCCTGAGAGAAGAATAGATGAAAAAGCTCATTCTTAAAAAGAATAACAATCCAGATTTGGAAACAAGCAGACAAGGGCTAGCAAAAAAGAACTCCAGGAAGTTTCAGTGAGAAAACACACCGCACACCACCCACACAAAGGTTTCTTTGTTGAACTTCAAATAACCTCAGAAAATCAGAGATATGAGAGAGCATCTCTTGGGCAGCTGAACAAAGGGAGGAAGAAAGACATCAAATAAATAAATAAAAAAGAGAGAGGGGGGGATTCTGTTGCTGATTATGATTATTTATTATTATTATTATTATCATTAAAACCTAAAGCAGAGGGAAAACAAAGTAATGATCAAAAAAGACCATGTGGAGGAAGGAAAAAATAAAATACCGTAAGGAATGGTTCAAACCAGAAAGATGGGTAACTTTAGAAATCAACTACTGTTAAGTCAAGCAATACAATCTCTTCCATGGAAATCAATATGAATGAATGAATGAATCAATCAATTATTATTATTATTTATTTTTTATTAATTTAATTTGTACCCTGCCCTTCTCCTCATGGGACTCAGGGCGGCTAACAGCCTCATAAAAACCACAATACAAATACAATGATATCTATATTAAAAACCGAATTAAAAGGAAATATTTAAGAAGGCCGATCATTAAAATTATCCTTAAAATACCCTTAAAAAACCCCGCTAAAAATCCCTAGGCCAGACCCGCTTGTTGAAAAAGCCATGTCTTTNCGGGATCACCCGGATCTCTGGGGGTAGTTCGTTCCAGAGGGTGGGGGCTCCCACCGAGAAGGCCCTCCCCCTGGGGGTCGCCAGCCGGCACTGTCTGGCTGACGGCACCCTGAGGAGACCCACTCTGTGGGAGCGTACCGGCCGATGGGAGGTAACCTGCGGCAGAAGGCGGTCTCGGAGATATCCAGGTCCGATGCCAATTAATCAGTCAACCAATCAAATCTCTTCTAAATAACCAGGTAAACAAATAAATAAAAATAAAATATCTTCTAAAGAGATAGATAGATAGATAGATAGATAGATAGATGGATGGATGGATGGATGGATGGATGGATGGATGGATGGATGGATGGATGGATGGATGGATAGATAGATAGATAGATAAGAGATAGACACAGATAATAACAATAATAAAGTTGGAAGGGATCTTGGAGGTCATCTAGTCCAACCCCCTGCTCAGGCAGGAAACCCTATAGACTAGGTGTTCACTGAGTCGTTGCTTGATTATCTTTTCCAGAATCTTCCCAGGTATTGAGGTCAGGCTGATAGGTCTGTAATTTTCTGGATCTATTTCCCACCCCGCCTTTTTGAAGATGGGAACTACATCAGCTCTTTTCCAGTCCTCTGCTAATAATAATAATAATAATAATAATAATAATAATAATAATAATAATAATAATAATAATAGTAGTAGTAGTAGTAGTAGTAGTAGTAGTAGTAGTAGTAATTATTATTATTATTATTATTATTATTATTATTATAAAGTTGGTAGTTGCAGGATCTTTGAAAGACATAGTTCAGTGGTTCTGAGATCAGGCTGGACATTTTCTTGCCTATCTTAACTTGTGTTTCTAATCTGTTTTTTATGGTACTCTTTTTGACAGGTTGGACCAGTGGTGGCGAACCTATGGCACGCGTGCCAGAGGCGGCACTCAGAGCCCTCTCCGTGGGCACACATGCTATGCCTCGGAGATGGCAACCATCCCTCTTCAAGCAGTCACCCGCTAACTCACCGAGGTCGCACATGGCCAGATGCATCCCAGCATGGCTGGTTTCCCTCCCCCTGTCCCATCCCTCCTGGCCTCGCATGCTCTCTTTTTCCCCGGGCACGACCCACTGCATCGCCTCCTCAGCTGTCAGCCGGCCGGCCAGCTCAAAGGCGGCTTCTCTGAACTGCTGGCAGCAGGCTGCGGTGCCCCAGTGCACAGGTCGAGGGGCCGGCAGGCTGTGGCTGCTGACGGACACTGT
>NW_015387673.1:10000-11409 GCF_001527695.2 Protobothrops mucrosquamatus
ATCCATCTATTATATAGCTTATCTGTCCATCTTGTCTCTCTATCCATCCATCCATCCACCCATATCTATCTATCTATCTATCTATCTATCTATCTATCTATCTATCTATCTATCTATCTATCTATCTATCTATCTATCTATCTATCTACCTTTCATCTGCCTGTTTGCCTGCCTACCTATCTCTACCTATCATCTACCTATTTCTCTCTATCCATATTTCTATCATCTACCTATTTCTACCTACCTCTTATCTTTTTCGTTTATCTGTCTGTCTGCCTGCCTGCCTATCTCTACCTATCATCTACCTATTTCTCTCTATCCATATTTCTATCATCTACCTATTTCTACCTACCTCTTATCTTTTTCGTTTATCTGTCTGTCTGCCTGCCTGCCTATCTCTTATCTCTCATTTATCTGTCTGCCTATCTATCTCTACTTGTCTCTATCATTTACCTATTTCTACCTACCTACCTCTTATCTTTTTCATTTATGACTATCTATCTATCACTTATCTCTCATTTGTCTGTCTGTCTGTCTGCCTGTCTGCCTGTCTCTGCCTGCCTGCCTGTCTAATCCATCCATCCATCCATCCATCCTTATCTTCTCTCTCTATATATATATCATCTTTCTATCTTCTATGTCTGTGTCTGTCTGTCTGTCTGTCTGTCTGTCTGTCTGTCTATCTATCTATCTATCTATCTATCTATCTAATGTCTATCTATATCTATCTATCTGTCTATCTGTCTGTCTATTATCTATCTATCTATCTATCTATCTATCTATCTATCTATCTATCTATCTATCTATCTATCTATCTATCTATCTATCTATCTATCTATCATCTTCCTTCTCTATAATCTATCACATATCTATTATGCCTCTTTCTCATCTCTCTTTCTAACCTCTATTTTATTTATCTTCTTGATGTCCACACATTTTAAAGTGGCCCAGGCTGAGAAAAACACTGCCTTAAAGACTGAAATACTGAAAAATGGAGAAAGCCCAGCTTTCTTCTCTTGGAAGAAATCTGAATTACCATTTTTGGGCAAGCAGAATTTCTAGAGTGATGCCGACATCCCATTCAATAACGGTGTAAGGAAGAAACTTGGGGGAAAATTGCCGTTCTTTGGACAACTGACTTCCTAGAGGTATAAAACATTCAAATCATACAGAAACCCTCCCACTCTTTAGAAGAAAATAGGAAAATGATCCGAAGCCGCCTGTAAGACGTTGCACGTTTCATTTAGAATTTCTCTGCGATGTAGTTGCATCAGGACACGGTTCCTAAGAACCTGTATCGACGAATTCCGAATTCGCAAAAAGTTTTCCACAAATTTGGGAGAAAAGGAAAAAACACCACCCAGAAATTGTTTTCGGTGACGCCTATTTTTGGTCCATGAAAAAAAAAA
>NW_015387673.1:13171-20269 GCF_001527695.2 Protobothrops mucrosquamatus
TTGATCAGACTGACTAGGTATTCCTTGTAGTGCGCCCTGGAGAGAGAGAGAGTGTGTGTGTGTGTCAAGAAATACGTTTTGGTTAGAAAAGATATTTTAAACTGGTATCGCCGATACGATTAGAAAACTGTAATAAATGCTGATATTCAACTGTATTTGCTTAATGCGGAAAAAAGGGTACCGGATGCTATAATATTGGATTTAGTTTTTTTGTGTTTTTTTTTTAAACGTTTTATTGATTTTCTAATTTTACATTTAAGTATTTGAAAAGCCACGTGGTGGCTGGGTTAATCAAAACTTCAATAACACACAAACATCTTTAGTGCCAATCTCAAACTAACCGCCTTAAATCTTTCCTCTCTTTTCCCCTTGGTATTTACTGTCTCATGTTTAAACTAACGCCATTCTTATTATATGAATGAAATAAAAATAACATTCTTACCTTTATCAACAATTTTTAGCTTATACATATGCCGATTATTTTAACATTCGGTCTTTATATATAGACCATCAATGTCCTAATTAGTTTTCCCCCATTTTTTAGTTTTCCATTAGTATTTAAATTTAACGTTTAATATTTATAATTTCCAAGTTTTAAGCGAACAAAGTTCCCTTTATCACAATTCGTCACAAAGTCTAGTACTCAGGATACACATCTTATCTATTTGAAGAAGCTTATATGCACCACGGAATTACTAATGGACCCATTCAACATGTTGTTTATTAAGCACTTTTTTGTAAAAATAGAAAATTCATAATATATATTCAAATTCAAATTCAAATTTATTTGATTTATATACCACCCTTCTCCCTTGCGGGACTCAGGGCGGTGAACAGGCACATTAATAAAACAGCAATACCATAATATTTAAAAATATTCAAAACTAATTAAATTATTTGTCCTGTCCTAAAACCCACTATAATAATATAAAATTATACCCAATTTAAAATTGTACAGTTTCAGATTTATATATATTCCATGAGTGAGACCCTCAGATCTCCAGCCCCCCTTTTGTTAGAACCACCATCTAGTTCAGGGGTCTCCAAACTTGGCAACTTTTAAGATTTGTGGACTTCAACTCCCAGAATTCCTCATGCTGGCTGGTGAATTCTGGGAGTTGAAGTCCACGAGTCTTAAAGCTGCCAAGTTTGGAGACCCCTGGCCTAGTTGAAATCTTACTGGTCCCTCCAGGATCATAGAGATGGGAGTCCAGAGAGGTCATCAACTCTAACTCCTTTGAGAGTGCAGGGTGGGCCTACACACTGTTTGGGTGTGTGTGTGTGCGATCTAGTTTTGTTTGAAAAACTCCAAAGAAGGGGAAGAAACCCCTGGAGGCGGTAACCCAGGGGTCTTCAAACTTGGCCCTTTGAGGACTTGTGGACTTCAACTCCCAGAATTCCTCAGCCACCATAAGGGAACTACGACCCTTTTATGACTTGTGGACTTCAACTCCCACAATTCCTCAGCCAGCGTGCCTGGCTGAGGAATTCTGGGAGTTGAAGTCCACAAGCAGGGATCTTCAAACTCGGCCCTTTTATGACTTGTGGACTTCAACTCCCAGAATTCCTCAGCCAGGCACGCTGGCTGAGGAATTCTGGGAGTTGAAGTCCATACAAGGGCCAAGTTTAAAGACCCCTGCAGTAACCCCTTCAGCACTTCCTGTCAAGAACTCCTTCCTGATGTTCGCCCTGCTGGCTGGGGAATTCTGGGAGTTGAAGTCCACACATCTTAAGTCTTGCCCAAGATCTGAAACTCCAGCTTCCGCTTGTGTCTCTCAAAATATTCTTGGCTTCCCTCCTCTACAAATGGACCAATGTTGCTTTTTTCCCCAACCTACAGGCAGTCCTCGGCTTACGACCCTTTGTTTGGNTCCTTCCTGATGTTCGCCCTGCTGGCTGGGGAATTCTGGGAGTTGAAGTCCACACATCTTAAGTCTTGCCCAAGATCTGAAACTCCAGCTTCCGCTTGTGTCTCTCAAAATATTCTTGGCTTCCCTCCTCTACAAATGGACCAATGTTGCTTTTTTCCCCAACCTACAGGCAGTCCTCGGCTTACGACCCTTTGTTTGGCGGCTGCTCCAAGTTACAACGGCACTGGGGAAAAAAAGCGACTTTACGACCAGTCCTTGCACTTATGACCCAATTGCAACTCCGGGTTATTTACCACGAGTGCGAATGTCCCTGGGTGGGAGGGAAAGGTTGCAAAATCGGGGTCCGTCATGTGATGATTCACTTAGCGACGGGAGCGCTGGCCGACGTAAGTCGAGGACTTCCTGTATCATGTTTCAGCTCTGCTGGATCACCGCTAGGAATTCTGGGAAAGGGCCGCGATTTCCCGACTCCCCATAGAAGGGTTTTACTCACTCGCAAAGGCCAGCATATTCAGCCGGGGTCTCTTTGCCGCACGGTTCGTCCTTCAAGCCATCCAGCATTTCTTTCTGCTCCATAACCCGGCATCCCCCTGCAGGCAGAGAAAGAACCCCGATGTTTAAAGTGCGCCCCTTCGTTCCTTGGACCGGCGGTCCTCGACTTACGACAATTCAGCCCCAAATTTCCGTTGCTAAGCGAGATGTTGGTTAAGCGAGTTTTTTTCAACCTTTTTTGTCACAGTTCTTAAGTAAACCACTGCGGTTGTTAAATTAGTAACACCGTTGTTGAGTGTGGCTTTCCCCGCTGACTTTGCTTGCCAGAAACTTGGTGCCACCTTCATAAATGTGAGCCGGTCGTCAATCATCTGAATTTTGATCCCATGATTACAGGGAAGGCTGTAAAAGCCGTAACTGAAAACGGTCATTAAGTCCCGTTTTTCAGTGCCGTTGTAACTTGGAACGGTCACTAAATGAACTTTTCTAGATTGTGGACTAGCTGCGCGGTTATTTTATTTGGTTATTTTAAGGAGGTGAGCGGCCGAGGTTCACGAACGTAAAGTTGGGTGGCTATATACAAATGGAAATAAAATTAAAAAATGGAAGTGAAGAGGTTAAAAAGTAAAGCAGGGGTAGTCCCCCATTTACAACAGTTCATTTAGTGACTGTTCAAAGTTACAATAGCGCTGAAAAAGCAACGTGTGACTGCTTTTCACACTTATGACGGCTGCAGCACCCCCAGGGGTCACGCGATCAAAATTCGGACACTTGGCATTTGGTTCCTATTTATGACGGTTTGCAGCGTCCCGGAGTCACGCGTTCTGACAAGCAGAGTCAATGGGGGAAACCAGATTCACTTAACAACCGTGCTGTCAATTAACAAATACAAGTGATTCGCTGAACGACTGTGGCAAAAATCATCGTAAATCGGAGCAAAACTTGCTTAACAAATATTTCACTTAGCAACAAAAGTTTGGGGTCAATTGTGGTCATACATTGAGGACGGCCTGTGAAGGCAGAAGTGAAGTGAAGTAAAAGTAAAGTAAAGTAAAGTTAAAGTGAAGTAAAAATGAAGTTAAAGTGAAGTAAGGTAAAAATAAAGTTAAAGTGAAGTGAAGTAAAAATAAAGTTAAAGTGAAGTTAAAATGAAGTGAAATTAAAGTAAAGTAAAATAGCAACAAAGTTTGGGCTCCATTGTGGTCATACATTGAAGACTGCCTATGAAGGCTGAAGTGAAGTGAAGTAAAAGTAAAGTAAAGTTAAAGTAAAATAAAAGTGAAATTAAAGTGAAGTAAAGTAAAAATAAAGTTAAAGTGAAGTTAAAGTGGTGAGGTGAAGTGAAGTGAAGTGAAATAAAGTAAAGTAAAATAAAATAGCAACAACGTTTGGGCTCAATTGTGGTCATACATTGAAGACTGCCTGTGAAGGTAGAAGTGAAGTGAGGTAAAAGTAAAGTAAAAGTAAAGTAAAAATAAAGTTAAAGTGAAGTAAAGTAAAGTAAAAATAAAGTTAAAGTGAAGTGAAGTTAAAATGAAATGAAGTAAAAATAAAGTAAAATTAAAGTGAAATTAAAGTGAAGTGAAGTTAAAATGAAGTGAAGTAAAAGTAAAGTAAAATTAAAGTGAAGTAAAGTAAAAATAAAGTTAAAGTGAAGTTAAAATGAAGTGAAGTAAAAATAAAGTAAAAATAAAGTTAAAGTGAAGTTAAAATGAAGTGAAGTAAAAATAAAGTGAAATTAAAGTGAAATTAAAGTGAAGTAAAGTAAAAATAAAGTTAAAGTGAAGTTAAAATGAAGTGAAGTAAAAATAAAGGAAAAATAAAGTTATAGTGAAGTAAAGTAAAAATAAAGTTAAAGTGAAGTGAAGTTAAAATGAAATGAAGTAAAAATAAAGTGAAATTAAAGTGAAGTAAAGTAAAAATAAAGTGAAGTTAAAATGAAGTGAAGTAAAAATAAAGTAAAAATAAAGTTAAAGTGAAGTAAAGTAAAAATAAAGTTAAAGTGAAGTTAAATTGAAGTGAAGTAAAAATAAAGTAAAAATAAAGTGAAATTAAAGTGAAGTAAAGTAAAAATAAAGTGAAGTTAAAATGAAGTGAAGTAAAAATAAAGTAAAAATAAAGTTATAGTGAAGTTAAAATGAAGTGAAGTAAAAATAAAGTGAAATTAAAATGAAATTAAAGTGAAGTGAAGTAAAAATAAAGTTAAAGTGAAGTTAAAGTGGTGAGGTGAAGTCAAGTCAAGTCAAGTCAAATAAAGGTAAATTAAATTAAATTAAATTAAAGTAATAAAACAAAACAAAACAAAATAAAATAAAGGTCAAGTCAAATCAAGTCAAAAAGCGCAAAATATTTGAAAGTGCAATCTTTCATTCCGGACTTAAAATGAAGCCATCCCAGGACAGCTGGATTTCCCAGGATTTGGGGGGGGGTCACGCACCTCCAGGGGTAGCCCGGGTGCCCGCTGGGGGGTCCGTGTTGAAGGCAACGTTGTTCTCCTGGGATGGAGAGAAGAAGGGAAAAGGGAGAGAATCCCGATCAGTCTCCCAAGAAGCCTTTTCCTTAAACACCCGGGGGCTTCCCACGTCCCCCCTCCCCGCTCCTGAAGCCCCCCCATCCCACGTCCCCCCCAACCGCTCCCCCCCCTGACCTGGAGGAGCTGCTGCAGGCGCGGCACGGCCCAATCCCGCAGGTAGAAGAGGCAGTCGCGTGGATGGTGGCCGTGGAGGGAACGCCGGATCGGGCAGTGAGGAATCGGGCACTTCTGGAGGGAACAAAGGGTAGGATGAGAAAATGGCAGAGCTTCCCACCCAAGTGAAAATACAGGCAAGTCCTCGCCTTACGACCACGGCTTCCAAACTTTCAGAGTAGGAAAATGGCTCAGCTTCCCACCCGAGTGAAAATATACAGGCAAGTCCTCGCCTTACGACCACCAACTGAGCTCCAAATTTCCAGGGTAGGAAAATGGACGAGCTGCCCACCCACTCCTCTGAAGGGAAATACAGGCGAGTCCTCGACTTTACGACGGCAACTGAGCCAAACATTTACGTTGCTAAGGTGAGCAACTGGCTAAGTGAGTTTTACCCCGTTTTACGACTCTCCTGGCCACGTTTGTTAAATTAGTAAAAACTATTGTTAGGTGAATCTGGCTTGACTCGGTTTGTCGGGTCACAAAAGGGGATCAAGGCGACACACCCCCGCGACGCTGCAACGGTCATAAATATGAGTCAGTTGACACACGTCTGAATGTAAATCACACCATCGTGGGGAGACTCCGACGGTCGTAAGTGTGAAAAATGGTCGTAAGTCACTTTTTCCAGCGCCGTTGTAACTTTCAACAGTCACTAAGTGAACTATTAAGTCAAGGTCTATTTGTAAGGACAGTCCTCGGCTTACGACGATATTTGAGCCCAATATTTCTGTTTGGGAAAAATTCCCGCCACAAATGTCTTAAGTGGGACGTTGGTTAAAAAAGTTCTCTTTTACGACCTTCCCCGCCACAGTTGTTAATTGAATCACTGCAGGTGTTAAGTTCGTAAAACGGTCGTTAAGTGAAACTGGCATGGACTTTGCTTGTCAGAAGGTGGCAAAAAGGGGAATGCGTGACCCCTCCCAGGACGCCGCAACCGTCATAAATATGAGGCGGTTCCCTAGCGTCCAAATTTGGATCGCCTGACCACGGGGGTTGCTGCAACAGCAGCGTCGCAACTTGAAACGGTCACTAAACGAATTTTATTCCCTTTAATATGGAGTGTAGACAAAAGTCAGATAACCTGACTTTGTTAACAGACGTGTGATAAATAGCAATTTATATTAATTTTTTCCCAACGCAGCTCCCCTCCTCTCCGAAACATGGAACTGAATCCTGCTCCCTTTTAAATGGGAAAAGAACAGGCAGTCCTCGACTTAGAACCGTTTTGTTTCATTTAGTGACCGTTCAAGCTTACGACAGCATTCACAAAAGCAACTTACGATCATTTTTCACGCTTAACAACCGTTGCCGCATCCTCGTGGTCACGTGGTATCAAATTCGGACGCTGGGCAAACTGGCTCATAATTACGACGGTCGCAGCGTCCCCAGGGGGGGTCACACGATCCCGTTTTGCGACCTTCCGACAAGCGAAGTCCGGTGTGTGTGTGTGTGTGTGTGTGTGTGTGAGAAAGCCGGATTTGCTTAATAACTGTCTTACGAACTTAACTGCAGAGATCCGCTTCGTCGTGAAGTGGAAGGAGAAAGGTCGTAAAACGGGGCAAAAAACTCACTGAAGCGATGTCTCATTTAGCGACGTGAAATTTCGGGCTCCCTTGTGAAGACGCAGGAGGGGAACATTATCAAAGGAAAACCGGAGAGAAAGAACAGCAGAGACGGCCTTGAACAGACGAGGTGAAGGCCCAAAAAATGAATTCTGCCCAGGAAGTCAAAATAATGAGAAAAAAAAAAATCCAAACTCCTGAATTTTTGTCCCGCCTTGACAATTTTGAATGTTAAGAAAGAGGAAAGCCGAATAAAAATAATCTTTCCGGATCCTCTGATTACACCCGCTATCAAAAGAGCAGAGTTCCAGCATTTTAAAGTCCGTTCCTCACGCTACGGAAAGTCCTCCACTTAACAGCAGTTTCATTTAGTGACGGTTTAAAGTCACAACGGTCCTGAAAAAAGGACTGTTTTTCACGCCTAGCGGCCGTTGCACCATCGCTCACAGTCACCTGATCAAAATTCAGAGGCTCGGCAATTGAC
>NW_015387673.1:20664-31967 GCF_001527695.2 Protobothrops mucrosquamatus
CATGGAGCGCTTTAAAGGTGGTAACTAACACCTTAAAGCGCACCCGGAAAGCCACTGGTAGCCAGTGCAGCTCGCGCAGCAGCGGTGTTACATGGGAGCGACGAGTCCCTCCCAACACCGCCCGCGCGGCCGCATTCTGGACCAGTTGCAGTCTCCGGATGCTCCCCACAGGGAGCCCCATGTATAGAGCATTACAGTAAAACAACGGGGAAAGCCACATTCAATTAACAACCGTGCTGTTCATTAACAGACGCAGTGATCCGCTGAACGACGGTGGAGAAAACCGTCGTAAAAGGGGGCGAAGCTCCCTTAACTGTCCCGGAAAATGTTGGCTTCAACATTAAGTCGCGGACTCCCTGTATCTTATATTTTCCTGTGGGTTTTTGTTCACCGTCTCGGCCTCCATTCTCCAAATTCACCTCTACCAAGGCCTATAAGGGGGAAATTGAATGGCAACAGCGGACCGAGTTCCAGGCTTGCATCACACACACACACACACACACACACACAAATGCACAATCCCTGAGCATCCTTACGTTGGAGGCATAGAAGGTCCCGTAGCAGCCACTGCAGAAATGATGTCTGCATTGGGAACACTGGAAATGCATGCAGCCCCCTCGGGCCAGTGCGTACGAGAACTTGCATTTGGGACACGCTGGAAAAAGAGAAAAAAAGGGAACTGTATTTATTGGCTTGTCTATAATAATAATAATAACAACAACAACATTGGAAGGGACCTTGGAGGAATAAAGTGAAGAATAGAATAGAATAGAATAGAATAGAATAAGAGAGTTGGAAGGGACCTTGGAGGTCATCTAGTCCAACCCCCTGCTCAGGCAGGAAACCCTACACCATTTCAGACAAATGGCTGTCCAGTCTCTTCTTACAAGCTTCTAGTGTTGGAGCATTCACAGCTTCTGGAGGCAGGTTGTTCCACTGGTTAATTGTTCTCACTGTCAGGAAGTTTCTCCTTAGTTCCAGGTTGCTTCTCTCCTTGGTTAGTTTCCATCTGTTGCTTCTTGTCCTGCCTTCCGGTGCTTTGGAGAATAGCTTGACTCCCTCTTCTTTGGGGCAGCTCCTGAGATACTGGAAGACTGCTATCCTGTCCCCCCTCGTCCTTCTCTTCGTTAAACTAGACATACCCAATTCCTGCAACCGTTCCTTGTATGTTTTAGCCTCCAGTCCCCTGATCCTCTTTGTTGCTCTTCTCTGTACTCTTTCTAGAGTCTCAACATCTTTTTTACATCGTGGTGACCAAAACTGGACGCAGTATTCCAAGTGTGGCCTTACCAAGGCCTTGTAAAGTGGTATTAACACTTCACGTGATCCTGATTCTATCCCTCTGTTAATGCAGCCCAGCACTGTGTTGGCTTTTTTGGCAGCTGCAGCACACGGCTGGCTCCTATTTAAGGGATTGTCCACTAGGACTCCGAAGTCCCTCTCACAGTTGCTACTATTGAGCCAGGTACCCCCTATACTATACCTGTCCTATACCTATCTGCCTTTAGAAGAGAGCGGGAAGGGACCTGGGAGGTCTTCTAGTCCAACCCCCTGCTCAGGCAGGAGAACCTACACAATTTCAGACAAGTGGCTGTCCGGTCTCTTCTTAAAAACCTCCAGTTGATGGAGCACCCACAACTTCTAGTGGCAAGCTGTTCCACTGGTTAACAGTGTCCTCACTGTTAGGAAGTTTCTCTTTAATTCCAGGTTGCTTCTCTCCTTTTATTGCTTCTTGTCTTGCCTTCTGGTGCTTTGGAAAACAAGTTGTCCCCCTCTTCTTTGGGGCAGCCCCTCGGATACTGGAAGACTGCTATTGTGGTCCCCCCCCCCGCTCTCCAGTTCTCAAGATTGGCCAAACCCAGTTCTTCCTAGGTTTTAGTCTCCAGGCCTTGGATCGTCTTAGTTGCTCTTTTCTGAACTTTTTCCAAAGTCTCTCCACATCTTTTTTTGTAGTGTGGCGACCAAAACGTGGCTGCAGTATTCCAGGTGTGGCCTTACTAGGGTTTTACAAAGCGGTACTAATGCTTCGCGTGATCTTGATTCTATGCCTCTGTTTATACAACCCAGGATTGTATTAGCTTTTTTGGTCATTCAAGGCGGCAAACATAGCCAGCACACCTTTTTTCTCCCGTTCTCTGTGTAACAACGATCTTGTGAGGTGAGTTGGGCTGAGAGAAAGAGGGACTTGGCCCAAAGTCACCCAGCTGGCTTTCGTGGCTAAGGCAGGACTAGAACTCAGCACCCCCTGGTGATTGGCCCAAAGTCACCCAGTTGGCCTTCATGGCTAAAGTGGGACTAGAACTCCCCGTCTCCTGGTGATTGGCCCAAAGTCACCCAGCTGGCTTTCATGGCTAAGGCGGGACTAGAACTCGCCATCTCCTGGTGATTGGCCCAAAGTCACCCAGCTGGCTTTCATGGCAAAGGCGGGACTAGAACTCCCCGTCTCCTGGGGATTGGCCCAAAGTCACCCAGCTGGCTTTCATGGCAAAGGCGGGACTAGAACTCCCCGTCTCCTGGGGATTGGCCCAAAATCACCCAGCTGGCTTTCGTGGCTAAGGCAGGACTAGAACTCAGCGCCCCCTGGTGATTGGCCCAAAGTCACCCAGTTGGCTTTTGTGGCTAAGGCAGGACTAGAACTCGCCGTCTCCTGGGGATTGACCCAAAGTCACCAAGCCGGCTTTCATGGCTAAGGCCGGACTAGAACTCCCCGTCTCCCTGGGGATTGGCCCAAAGTCACCCAGCTGGCTTTTATGCCTAAAATGGGACGATCACTATCTTTTGCTTTCTAGCCTGGTGAATTGGGAAAAAAATTAAAATCAAACTCCCCGCTTAGTGTAGGAAACTCGGTTGGTGTCCCAAAAGGAACCTGGGGGCNCCGCTATCAAAAGAGCAGAGTTCCAGCATTTTAAAGTCCGTTCCTCACGCTACGGAAAGTCCTCCACTTAACAGCAGTTTCATTTAGTGACGGTTTAAAGTCACAACGGTCCTGAAAAAAGGACTGTTTTTCACGCCTAGCGGCCGTTGCACCATCGCTCACAGTCACCTGATCAAAATTCAGAGGCTCGGCAATTGACTCACATTTATGACGGTTGCAGCGTCGCCCGGGGGGGTCCCGCGATCCCCTTTTGCGACTTTCTGATAAGCAAAAACAACGGGGAAAGCCACATTCAAACCGTGCTGTTCATTAACAGACGCAGTGATCCGCTGAACGACGGTGGCGAAAACCGTCGTAAAAGGGGGCGAAGCTCCCTTAACTGTCCTGGAAAATTTTGGCTTCAACATTAAGTCGCGGACTCCCTGTATCTTATATTTTCCTGTGGGTTTTTGTTCACCGTCTCGGCCTCCATTCTCCAAATTCACCTCTACCAAGGCCTATAAGGGGGAAATTGAATGGCAACAGCGGACCGAGTTCCAGGCTTGCATCACACACACACACACACACACACACACACACAAATGCACAATCCCTGAGCATCCTTACGTTGGAGGCATAGAAGGTCCCGTAGCAGCCACTGCAGAAATGATGTCTGCATTGGGAACACTGGAAATGCATGCAGCCCCCTCGGGCCAGTGCGTACGAGAACTTGCATTTGGGACACGCTGGAAAAAGAGAAAAAAAGGGGAACTGTATTTATTGGCTTGTCTATAATAATAATAACAACAACAACAACAACAAAGTTGGAAGGGACCTTGGAGGAATAAAGTGAAGAATAGAATAGAATAGAATAGAATAGAATAAGAGAGTTGGAAGGGACCCTGGAGGTCATCTAGTCCAACCCCCTGCTCAGGCAGGAAACCCTATCCCATTTCAGACAAATGGCCGTCCAGTCTCTTCTTAAAAACTTCCAGTGTTGGAGCATTCACCGCTTCTGGAGGCAGGTTGTTCCACTGGTTAATTGTTCTCACTGTCAGGAAGTTTCTCCTTAGTTCCAGGTTGCTTTTCTCCTTGATTAGTTTCCATCCGTTGCTTCTCCTGTCTTCAGGTGCTTTGGAGAATAGCTTGACTCCCTCTTCTTTGGGGCAGCCCTTGAGATACTGGAACACTGCTATCCTGTCCCCCCTCGTCCTTCTCTTCCTTAAACTAGACATCCCCAATTCCAGCAACCGTTCCTTATATGTTTTAGCCTCCAGTCCCCTGATCCTCTTGGTTGCTCTTCTCTGCACTCTTTCTAGAGTCTCAACATCTTTTTTACATCGTGGTGACCAAAACTGGATGCCGTATTCCAAGTGTGGCCTTACCAAGGCCTTGTAAAGTGGTATTAACACTTCACGTGATCCTGATTCTATCCCTCTGTTAATGCAGCCTAACACTGTGTTGGCCTTTTTGGCAGCTGCAGCACATGGCTGGCTCCTATTTAAGTGATTGTCCACTAGGACTCCGAGGTCCCTCTCACAGTTGCTACTATTGAGCAAGGTACCCCCTATACTATACCTGTCCTATACCTATCTGCCTTTAGAATAGAAGAGAGCAGGGAGGGAGCTGGGAGGTCTACTAGTCCAACCCCCTGCTCAGGCAGGAGAACCTACACAATTTCAGACAAGTGGCTGTCCGGTCTCTTCTTAAAAAACCTTCAGTTGATGGAGCACCCACAACTTCTGGTGGCAAGCTGTTCCACTGGTTAATTGTCCTCACTGTTAGGAAGTTTCTCTTTAATTCTAGGTTGCTTCTCTCATTGACTTAGTTTTCTTTTATTGCTTCTTGTCTTGCCCTCTGGTGCTTTGGAAAACAAGTTGTCCCCCTCTTCTTTGGGGCAGCCCCTCGGATACTGGAAGACTGCTATTGTGTCCCCCCCCCCAACTCCCCAGTTCTCTAGACTGGCCAAACCCAGTTCTTCCTAGGTTTTAGTCTCCAGGCCTTGGATCGTCTTAGTTGCTCTTTTCTGAACTTTTTCCAAAGTCTCAACATCTTTTTTTGTAGTATGGCAACCAAAACATGGCTGCAATATTCCAGGTGTGGCCTTACTAGGGTTTTACAAAGCGGTACTAATGCTTCGCGTGATCATGATTCTATGCCTCTGTTTATACAACCCAGAACTCCCCGTCTCCTGGTGATTGGCCCAAAGTCACCCAGCTGGCTTTCATGGCAAAGGCGGGACTAGAACTCCCCGTCTCCTGGGGATTGGCCCAAAATCACCCAGCTGGCTTTCGTGGCTAAGGCAGGACTAGAACTCAGCGCCCCCTGGTGATTGGCCCAAAGTCACCCAGTTGGCCTTCATGGCTAAAGTGGGACTAGAACTCACCGTCTCCTGGTGATTGGCCCAAAGTCACCCAGCTGGCTTTCATGGCTAAGGCGGGACTAGAACTCCCCGTCTCCTGGTGATTGGCCCAAAGTTACCCAGCTGGCTTTCATGGCTAAGGCGGGACTAGAACTCCCAGTCTCCTGGTGATTGGCCCAAAGTCACTCAGCTGGCTTTCATGGCTAAGGCCGGACTAGAACTCCCCGTCTCCCTGGGGATTGGCCCAAAGTCACCCAGCTGGCTTTTATGCCTAAAATGGGACGATCACTATCTTTTGCTTTCTAGCCTGGTGAATTGGGAAAAAAATTAAAATCAAACTCCCCGCTTAGTGTAGGAAACTCGGTTGGTGTCCCAAAAGGAACCTGGGGGCGAAATCCTCACCGATGCCGTTCTCCAGGAGGTACATCGCCAAGCCCTGCGCCTGGTATTCGGGGTCGTTGGTTCGCTTCCATTCCAGGAACGCTTCGCAGCTCAGACCCTGATGCTGGGGTTCCCACTGGCGCCGCGGAAGAGAAAAGACACCCCAAATTCAGCAGTTAGCCTTGTTCTGTTCTGGTCTATTCTATTCTTATTTCTAATTCTATTCTTATTTCTTGTTCTATTCTATTCCATTCCATTCCATTCCATTCTATTCTATTCTATTATTCTATTCTAATTTCTATTCTATTCCTTATTTCTATTCTATTCTATTACATTCTATTCTTACTTCTAATTCTATTCTATTCTTATTTCTATTCTATTCTTATTTCTATTCTATTCTTATTTCTATTCTATTCTATTCTTATTTCTATTCTATTCTATTCTGTTTTATTCTATTCCATTCCATTGTAGTCTTATTTCTAAGTCTTATTTCTAATTCTATTCTTATTTCTTGTTCTATTCTATTCTATTCTATTCTAATTTCTATTCTATTCCTTATTTCTATTCTATTCTATTCCATTCTATTCTATTACATTCTATTCTTACTTCTAATTCTATTCTATTCTATTCTTATTTCTATTCTATTCTATTCTATTCTTTTATTCTATTCCATTCCATTGTAGTCTTATTTCTAATTCTTATTTTTAATTCTATTTTATTCTTATTTCTATTCTATTTTTACTTCTTATTCTATTCTATTCTTATTTCTATTCTATTCTGAATTTATTCTCTTCTCTTCTCTTATTTATTCCATTCTATTTCTTATTCCATTCCATTCCCATCCCTTCCCTTCCATATATTCTATTCTGTTCTGTTCCGTTCCGTTCCATTCCATTCTATTCTATATTTTCTATTCCATTCCATTCCATTCCACTCCACTATTTCTATTCCATTCCATTCCATTTGTTCTGTTCTGTTCTACTCTGTTCTGTTGTATACTGTTCTGTTCTAGTCTATTCTACTCAAAATATCTTAACAGAGAAGATTCACCAACCTGACGTTTGCACTGGACGCAAAAACTCTTCCGGCACTGGGGGCATTTGGCTTCCAGTTGCTCCGATTCGTAGATGAAACCGAAAGAGCACTAAGGAGAAGGAGAAAAAAATCCATGCTAGCCCAGGCTGCGATTGGATCTTCCTGACTCCAGGAAGTGGATGCAGAGACCGTCCTTAAAGGAGAAAGAAATTGAACTGGACCGAGTCCATGCACATTCTCTCCATCAGCTGGACATTTGGACTCGCCTTAAAAACAACCAGCTCTTAGTCCTCTCCGAAGGGTGTGAACGGATGTTTATTATTTATTTATCTCCATGTCTTGATTATTTTTATAAATAACTGGCAAACTTATCCAATACTCCACCCTCCTCTTATTTTCCCTGTAATGACAACCCTGTCAGTTGGGCTGGGCTGAGAGTGCTTGGCCCACAATCATCCTTCCATCCAACTTTCGTGCGTAAGGTGGGACTAGAACTCACCGTCTCCTGGTGATTGGCCTAGAGTCACCCAGCCGGTTTTCATGCCTAAG
Source organism: Protobothrops mucrosquamatus (assembly GCF_001527695.2). Taxonomy (NCBI): domain Eukaryota; kingdom Metazoa; phylum Chordata; class Lepidosauria; order Squamata; family Viperidae; genus Protobothrops; species Protobothrops mucrosquamatus. The sequence continues at coordinate 27,846 of NW_015387673.1, forward strand.
GTGGGACTAGAACTCACCGTCTCCTGGTGATTGGCCTAGAGTCACCCAGCCGGCTTTTATGCCTAAGGTGGGACTAGAACTCCCAGGCTCCTGATGATTGGCCCAACGTCACCCAGTCAACTTTCATGCCTAAGGTGGGACTAGAATTCCCAGGCTCCTAGTGATTGGCCCAAAGACACCCAGTTGGCTTTCGTGCCTAAGGTGAGACTAGAACTCACCGTCTCCTAGTGATTGGCCCAAAGACATCCAGCCGGCTTTCATGCCTAAGGTGGGACTAGAACTCACCGTCTCCTGGGGATTGGCCAAAAGACACCCAGTCGGCTTTCACGCCTAAGGCAGAACTAGAACTCACAGTGTCCTGGCTTCTAGCCTGGCTCCTTAAGCAGTGGACCAATAATAACAATCCACAATTCTGGATCAAAGTTTCTTTAGATACCGAGCAAATTCAAACAGCCAGAGCAGGAAACCAATTTATTTCTACAGTCTCCCTAAGCGAGCAGGTTTGACTCAAATACCCATTCCCAAGCCAGGAAACCTACTGAGATCCATGAGACTATGACTCCCCTCACCCCAACTGGGCTCATTAGTGGAATGATGGGCATTGTAGTCCCCCGACCCACCTGGAAAGCTCCCAGTTGGGAAAAGCAGCCATCTATCCCTAGGCGTCCCCGTTTCTTAGAAAAACGGTCTACTCGTTTTATTGACTTTTTTGAGGGGTTCCCTTCTCATTCACACGCACCCCGACTTTTGGCTCTTCTCCCCTTTTATTTGGAAACAAAAGACACCAGGGGGGAGTGCTACTCACATGCGTGCACCACTGAAACTTGGGGTCCTGCATAAGTACGTGTTCGGTCAGCTTCTTATGGAAGAGGTCGTACGTCTCTTGATCCAAACAGCTGCGCAACTGTAGAGAAGCCCAATTAAAAGAATTGAGGGTGGCAAATCTAGACAGCGTACTAAAAATCAGAGACATCACCCTGCCAACAAAAGTGCGTACAGTCAAGGCCATGGTTTTCCCAGTGGCAATGTATGGCTGTGAAAGTTGGACCATAAGAAAGGCTGAGCGCCAAAGAATGGATGCCTTTGAACTCTGGTGCTGGAGAAGACTCCTGCGAGTCCCCTGGACTGCAAGGCGATCCAACCGGTCGGTCCTAGAGGAGATCAACCCCGACTGCTCTTTAGAAGGCCAGATCCTGAAGTTGAAACTCAAGTACTTTGGCCACCTAATGAGAAGGAAGGACTCCCTGGAGAAGAGCCTGATGTTGGGAAAGATTGAGGGCAATAGAAGAAGGGGACGACGGAGAATGAGGTGGCTGGATGGAGTCCCGGAAGCAGTCGGCGTGAGCTTAAAGGGACTCCAGAAGATGGTAGAGGAAGGCCTGGAGGAACGTTGTCCATGGGGCCGCAAGGGGTCGGACACGACTTTGCAACTAACAACAACAACAACCTAGGCAGACCCCCCCCCCAAAAAAAAAAGTTTGCAAAGAATCCACCACACATCCTGGAAAAATCTGACTCAGGCAGGAAACCCTATCCCATTTCAGACAAATGGCTGTCCAGTCTCTTCCTAAAACTTATGTATTTATATGTGTGTGTGTATATATATATATATATATATAAATAATAATAATAATAATAATAATAATAATAATAATAATAATAATAATAATAATAATAATAATAATAATAATAATAATAATAATAATAAAGTTAGAAGGGACCTTGGAGGTCATGTAGTCCAACCCCCTGCTCAGGCAGGAAACCTTATACTATTTCAGACAAATGGCTGTCCAGTCTCTTCTTAAAACTTATATATTTATAATATATGTATATGTATATGTATGTATGTGTGTGTATTATAAACTAATAAAAATTTGAACACTCAAAAAGAAGACCAGCACCAAAACAAGACACCCCCTTCCCCCCCCGATGGCAGCCGGGAAACCCCCACACCCCCCCGTCAAATGGGGTAACGGAGCAGGAGTAACATCACCTGAATATCAAGGGTGGAAAAATAATTAAGAAGTTCCGTCTCGTCGCTGATCTCCGGTTCGGAGCAAGCCGGACACACCAAATCGGTAATGTGTTTCTCCTTCACGGCGATGGTGAAATGAAGCTCAAAACACTCTGGACAAATTGTGCACTCGCACGACGTTAGTGACTGCATCTGAAAAACAGAGAAGGAGAGGTTGGCGGGAGGGTGGGGAACCAAAAACTGGGATCTGTTTTTTCTGTCCGAAAGTATCCAAGGATTCCCGAGAAATTCCCCTCCGTTTGCTCTTAAATACAAATAGTCCTCGGCTTACAAGCATTTGTTTAGTGACCGTGCAAAGTTAGAACGGCATTGGGGGAAAAAAGTGACTTATGGGTGGGTTTTTTTGCACTTATGACCGTTGTCGCGTGCCCATTCAGATGCAAATGGATGGTGAGAGAATGGAAGGATTTATATTCTTTTGCAGACAGCTGGTCATTTGCATTCTTTGGAGAGCTGTTGAGGCCACTTGGAGGTTTATCTGTCTCCTCAAGGTCACCGGTGCAAGGAATATCAAATCTTCCATTCCCCACCATCCAGTCAGAACTGAAGAAGCTTCTGGGATGAGAAGCGAAACATCTTCAAAGAAAAACAAGAAACTCCAGTTGCCCCTTCAAAAAGCATCTTTGGGACAACTGAGGACACAGGCAAACCTCCAAGTGGCCTCAACGACTCTCTAAAAGAAGCCAAATGACCAGCTGTCTGCAAGAAGTATAAATCCATCTATTCCCTACCATCCAGTCAGAGCTAAATAAGCTTCTGGAAACCTCTTCAAAGAAAAACAAGAAAGTCCAGTTGCCTCCTGGGGAAAAAAAAAACACCTTTGGGACAAACGTGATCCTGGACGACTGAGAAACCCCACCGACAATTCAGGCGAAAAGGAGGAACAATTGTCAGCGCTCAAACCAACAACGAAAAAGTGGACTTAGTTTACGGATCGGAGACAATCCAATCGGCCCCTTTTGGGACACCAATCGCCCGTCGGTACCTTGTTCCTGGGCAAGGCCAGGCTGCAGACAGCACACTCCCAGCTCAGCCAGTGTTTGATGAAGTCGCGGTTTGGGGAGGCCTTGACGGCTTCCACGATGTCGGCCAACTCCCAGCCTTCGTTTGGCTGTTCGAGCATCAGCGAGACCATCAACTCGGCCCGGCCCCAGCTGGGCAGAGACAGCGAGGCCAGGAGACGCCGCAGCAGCGCCTGGTGAGGAACAAGACGAGAAAGGACAAGTGGTACTTCCCGCGGCCCAGCCAGCGGCGATAAGCGGCTCCTGATCCCTCCTCTTCATCTCTCGCTCACCTGTCGGTCAGCACTCTGGAAGTCCACGGGAGGGTCTTCGCTCTCCCACAGCCGCTGGTGGAACGGCGCTAAGCGGGCCCGCTGCAGCTGTACCAGCGTGCGCCATAAGTCCCCGTTGTTCTCGTACAGGGCTTGCAAGACGGAGCCCCGCTCTTCGAAGCCCAGAGACTTCAGCTCCCGCACCTGTTGAGCGAAATTCAAGATCCAAAAAAGACACCAGGTCCTTATTACCATATCTGGTGGACATGCCTTAAAGCTAAAAGTTTTTGGTCAAAAAATACACCTATGGTTGGAGAAAATGACTAAAGAACACATAGATTTTAAGCCAGAACTGTTTCTGTTAGGAATAATAGGAGGAAACTATGAGAACGATTGTATATACTTATTTTTAGATGTACTAGTCGCAGCAAGAATTGTATTTGCCCAATCTTGGGAAAAATGAAAACTTACCGACGGAAGAAGAACTAATTAGATTGTGCAGAAATGGGACAGATTGACATTAAAGAGAAAAGAGAAAGAAGACTCCGTGTACTTTTAGAACATGGGACAATTTTTATCAATGGCTAGAAAAACGAGTTAGAGAGAAAGGATATTTATATTTATATTGCTTCCCTCTTTATTTATTTATTTATTTATTTATTTATTTGTTTTGATTTATATCCCGCCCTTCTCCCAACGGGACTCAGGGCGGCTCACAACATATTTAAAAACATAGACATGTTTACAACCCCCACCAGATAAAACCAAATTAAACCAATATTTAAAGTTGTGCAGTTAAAATTATTCTTAAAAG
>NW_015387673.1:32067-91288 GCF_001527695.2 Protobothrops mucrosquamatus
CGGAAAGTAAGGAGATCCGGAATCATCCGGATCTCGGGGGGTAGTTCGTTCCAGAGGGTGGGGGCACCCACAGAGAAGGCCCTCCCCCTGGGGGTCGCCAGCCGACATTGCTTGGCCGACGGCACCCTGAGGAGACCCACTCTGTGGGAGCGTACCGGTCTATGGGAGGGAATCTGTGGCAGAAGGCGGTCTTGGAGATCAGTTTGATCAGTTTCCAACCATTGTTTCTCGTCCTGCCCTCTGGTGCTTTGGAGAATAGCTTGACTCCCTCTTCTTTGGGGCAGCCCCTCAGATACTGGAAGACTGCTATCATGTCACCTCTCGTCCTTCTCTTTTTAGATTAGACATACCCAGTTCAGAATACAGAATAATAAAGTTGGAAGGGACCTTGGAGGTCTTCTAGTCCAACCCCCTGCTCAAGCAGGAGAATCTCTACCATTTCCAACAAATAGCTGTCCAATCACTTCCTAAAAACCTCCAGTGATGGAGCACCTACAACTTCTGGTGGCAAGCAGTTCCACTGGTTAACTGTCCTTACTGTCAGGAAGTTTCTCCTTAATTCTAGGTTGCTTCTCTCTTTGGTCAGTTCCCAACCATTGTTTCTTGTCCTGCCCTCTGGTGTTTTGGTGAATAACGTGACCCCCTCGTCTTTGTCAAATACCGGAACGCTGCTATCATGTCCCCCCTATTTCTTCTTTTCTTTAGACTAGCCAAACCCAAGTCCCGCAGTCGTTCTTCGTCTGTTTTAGTCTCCAGGCCTTGGATCCTCTTCTCTGAACTTTTTCCAAACTCTCAACATCTTTTTTGCGACACGGGGACCAAAATCGGCTAATGTCTGGTTCCCTTTTCCCACGCCTCTCGTCCGGGCTCACCTTGCTCCGACGGACACTGAGGCATCGGCTGACGGCGTCGTCCACGTCCCCCCGGCTGGCCACCCAGGCGGCTTGGACTTCTTGGAGCGTGATGGCCCCCAGTCCACCGTCGGGCTCCTCCGCGCCCCGCTGAGTGGCCAGCTCCGCCACGCCTTCCAGGACGCAGGACAGCTCCGATTTCAGCCAGGCCAGGGGCAGCTCGGCTCCCGAGTAGCACAAGGCGGCCGCCACCATTTCGGGGGCCACGCCCACGCCCTCCGCCTCCTGCGGGGCCAAGGGACAAAGCCAGGTCAACGGGGGCCGAGACGACCGAGAGAGGACGCCGAAGCCGGTTGGCAACTATCTCGGCTGGGAAGAAGAATAAGTTGGAGGCAGTCCTCGGCTTAACGACCGTTTAATAACCCCTTGAGGAGACGACCACGGCTGATTAAATGGATTTGGAGATCCTTTTTCTGGTTTTTTGCAGGCGGTATGGGTGGATCCACTTGGCATCGATTGGGGGATTCTGGGCCAGTTGTTCTTAATCAGGCCAATCCACCTCACAGGGTTGTTGTGGTGGGGAAAATAGGAAGAGGAAAGAGTATTGTGTATGTTCACTAACTGGAGTTGTTCATTTTTTTTTAAAAAAAGGATAAATATAGACACCCCCACATACAGGCACACTTACCGAGGTGTCTATCTACCAGTATAATATGTGCATGTATAATTGTATCTATACGTATACATACACATACATACTATTTGTGTGTGTGTGTGTGTGTGTGTGTGTGTATCGAATCTCTCTTATCTATCTTATCATCTATCAAACTATATCCATCTATCTATCTATCTATCTATCTATCTATCTATCTATCTATCTATCTATCTATAAAACTATATCTATCTATCTATCAAACTCTATCAAACTCTATCTATCAAACTCTATATCTATCTATCTATCTATCTATCTATCTATCTATCTATCTATCTATAAAACTATATCTATCTATCTATCAAACTCTATCTATCAAACTCTATATCTATCTATCTATCTATCTATCTATCTATCTATCTATCTATCTCTATAAAACTATATCTATCTATCTATCTATCTATCTATCTATCTATCTATCTATCTATCTATCTATCTATCTCTCTATAAAACTATATCTATCTATCTATCTATCTATCAAACTATATCTATCAAACTCTATATCTATCTATCAAACTATATCTATCAAACTCTATATCTATCTATCTCTATAAAACTATATCTATCTATCTATCAAACTATATCTATCAAACTCTATATCTATCTATCAAACTATATCTATCAAACTCTATATCTATCTATCTATCTATCTATCTATCTATCTATCTATCTATCTATCTATCTATCTATCTATCACTATATCTATCAAACTCTATCTATCAAACTCTATATCTATCTATCTATCTATCTATCTATCTATCTATCTATCTATCTATCTATCTATATCTATAAAACTATATCTATCTATCAAACTATATCTATCAAACTCTATATCTATCTATCTATCTATCTATCTATCTATCTATCTATCTATCTATCTATCATCTACCTACCTAACTACCACTCAATCTATATCCATCCATCTATAACTATCTATCTATGTATCTATGTATCTACCTACCTACCTACCTACCTATCAAACTCAATCTATATCCATCCATCCATCCATCCATCCATCCATCCATCCATCTTTATCTATCTATATCTATTTGTCTGTCCGTCCATCCATCCATTTCTATCTAATCACCTGCCTTAACTGCTATATAAGTAATCAAAGGCAGCAAACATTCCTCCCATATGTTTCTGTGTGTCTGTTTGTGTATACATTAACATGTACATAGACAGAGTTGCATAAAAACAAGGAAAGCCTGTCTACAAGAGAAAAAAAAAGTGTTTGGTCAGGCTTGCTATCCAAAGGCCCCTGGACCCCCAAAGATGGCACTCCCGCTAGATGAACTACAGTTCCCACAGTTCCCCAGCCGGCGTTCGATTGGAAGGAGACGCCTTTTAAGGGTTGAAAAGTGATTGTGGGGGGGGGCTCGCTTGGCGGGTGGGGGGAGGGCTCACCCTGATCATGGCCACCATCTTCTGCCCGTCGTCCCGCAGCTTCACCTGTCTCTGATGCTCCGCCTCCTCGGGTGAGTTGGGTGGGGCTTTCCACAGGCCCTGGGGCTCCCCGGGGGCTTCCACCACCTGTCTCTTCAGCCGGCCCACCTCGTCCTTCTCGGCCCGGGATGGGGGCTGGGGATCACCGTGCAGGCTGGTGCAATTGCACATCTCGCAGATCCGTCGGTGGACGCTGTTGCGGAAAGTGCAGTGTTCGCACTGCCAGCTGGGGGCCTGTGGGAAGAGAGGGGGTCCGGGTTCTAGATCAGCGCCAGGGTGCAAGATCGGGCTCTGCTTAAGATCGGAGTTTGAGATTGAGCATGGGGAAGATCAGACACTGACACATCTAGTCCGGCCTTTCTGAGGCCTGATCAAAGCCGGCTGGGTCACTTTGGGCCGATCACCAGGTGCCAATGAGTTCTAGTCCGACCTTAGGCGTAAAAGCTGGGTGGGTGACTTTAGGTCAATCTCCAGGTGCCGATGAGTTCTAGTCCGACCTTAGGAATCAAAGCCAGGTGGCTGATTTGGGGCCAACCACCAGGAGACAGTGAGTTCTAGTTTGGACTTAGGCATGAAGGTTGGCTGGGTGACTTTGGGCCAATCACCAGGAGACGGTGAGTTCTAGTCCCGCCTTAGGCATGAAAACTAACTGGGTGACATGAAAGCTGGTTGGGTTACCTTGGGCCAGTCACCAGTGAATTCTAGTCCTGCCCTAGATATAAAAGCCGTCTGGGTGACTTTGGCACCAATCACCAGGAGACGGGGAGTTCTAGTCCCACCTTAGGCATGAAAATTATCTGGGTGACTTTGAGCCAATCATCAGGCAACAGTATATTCTAGTCCCGCCTTAAATACGAAAGCTGGCTGGATGACTTTGGGCCAAGCACCAGGCGACGGTGAATTCTAGTCCCGCCTTAAATACGAAAGCTGGCTGGATGACTTTGGGCCAACCACCAGGCGACGGTGAGTTCTAGTCCCGCCTTAAATACGCAAGCTGGCTGGATGACTTTGGACCAACCACCAGGCGACGGCGAATTATAGTCCCGCCTTAAATACGAAAGCTGGGTGGATGACTTTGGCCAATCACCAGGAGACGGTGAGTTCTTGTCCCGCCTTAAATAGGAAAGCTGGCTGGATGACTTTGGGCCAACCACCAGGCGACGGTGAATTCTAGTCCCACCTTAAATACGAAAGCTGGCTGGGTGACTTTGGGCCAACCACCAGGCGACGGTGAATTCTAGTCCCACCTTAAATACGAAAGCTGGCTGGGTGACTTTGGACCAACCACCAGGAGACGGTGAGTTCTAGTCCCGCCTTAAATACGAAAGCTGGCTGGATGACTTTGGGCCAATCACCAGGAGATGGTGAGTTCTAGTCCTGCCTTAAATACGAAAGCTGGCTGGGTGACTTTGGGCCAAGCACCAGGCGACGGTGAATTCTAGTCCTGCCTTAGGTATGAAAGCAAGGGGGGAGGATGACTTTGGTCCGGTCCCTCCCTCCCTCCCAGTCCATCCCACCTCGCAGGGTTGTTACTGTGGGGAAAACAGGAAGCGGAACGGATACTGAACACCTCCACCCCCTTGAGTCGTTTGTCAGGACACAAATCAAGAAATAAAGTCACCCATTTGCCGTATTGGCTATCCAGCTCCCGATATCTCCGGTTGGTGTTTTCCAAGGGTTAAAAAAAAAAACCCCAAAGTTTTAAAAGCAAAACTTTGAAAACTTAGGGAACCCACCCCCCCCAGTACTCACATCTTCCTGCTGGGGTCCGCTCTCCTCCCCCCAGGCTATCAGGGGCTTGGCGTCGCCGGTGCCCGGTCTGCCGGCCAGGCGCGGCCTCTCGCAAACGGCGCACAGGACGGTGGCCGACTCGTTCTCAAAGGTGCAGGTCTGGCAAGACCAGCGCCCTCTAGCCAACTGGCCTTGGTGAGTCAGCTCGTCCTCCAGGCCGAGGGTCTGGGGGGTCTTGCACCCCCGAGGCCGGTCGCAGTTGACGCAAAGGACGGAGGAGGCATCGTTGTTCTTCTGACAAGCTGCGCAGCGCCAGGGCGGGCGCGGACTGGGCAGGCTGCGGGAGGCGGAGAGTGGGGGGAGGCTGGGGGGCCGCAGAGAAGCCGTCTCCGAGGGGATGCTGGAGAGGCTGCAAAGAGGGGAGAATTTCAATTTAAATTGAGATTTAAGTGAATCGCAACGGAGTGATTAATCGATAAACTAATAAACCTAACTGAATAAAGCATTTGGTGCATCCTTGGCTTACAGCGGGGGTCTTCAAACCTGGCCCTTTTATGACTGGTGGACTCCAACTCCCAGAATTCCTCAGCCAGGAAGATGGATTAGGGGTGGGGAACTATGGCCCCTCTTATGACTGCTGGACTTCAACTCCCAGAATTCCTCAGCCAGCGTGCCTGGCTGAGGAATTCTGCGAGTTGAAGTCCTTAGATCAGGCGTCTTCAAACTTGGCCCTTTTATGACTTGTGGACTTCAACTCCCAGAATTCCTTAGCCAGCAAGATGGATTAGAACAGGGGTGGGGAATTCTGGGAGTTGAAGTCCACCAGTCATAAAAGGGCCAAGTTTGAAGAATTCTATTCTATTCTATTCCATTCTATTCTATTCTGTATTTTATTATTCTATTCTATTCTATTCTATTCTATTCTATTCTATTCTATTCTATTCTATTCTATTCTATTCTATTCTATTCTATTCTATTCTATTCTGTATTTTCTTATTCTATTCTATTCTATTCTGTATTTTATTATTCTATTCTATTCTATTCTGTATTTTATTTTTCTATTCTATTCTATTCTGTATTTTATTATTCTATTCTATTCTATTCTATTCTGTATTTTATTATTCTATTCTACTCTATTCTATTCTACTCTATTCTATATTCCATTCTATTCTATTCTATTCTATATTACATTCTATTTCTTATTCTATTCTATTCTATTCCATTCCATATTTTCTATTCTATTCTATATTCCATTCTATTTCTTATTTTACTCTATTTTATATTCCATTTGTTATTTATTCTCTTCTATTCTACATTCTATTATTATTCTATTCTATATTCTACATTCCAATCTATTCTATTCTATTTTCATTCCATATTTCCTATTTTCCATTCCTTATTCCATTCCAATTATTATTTGCATCCCGAGGCTACCTGGGGTTGGGGGGTGGTGGGGGACTCTGCCATGCTCTGCCAGGGTTCTTCATGGGCACCCGATGGTGATGCGTCCGGGAAGGATGCTTGTGAAACAGCCAGTCGCAGTTAGGACACAAACTCTGATTGCAAGCCTCGCAGTGCTGCGACGGAGCTTCTAAACCGCAAAGCAGGCAGGTGTCTGGAGGCAGGTTCCCTGCAGGCCGGAAAAAGGGGAGGGGGGGCGGGGAAAAAACCCACAACAGTCTCAAGTTTTGTTCTGCTTATGTCTGAAAAAAACCAACATTCAGTTCCATCTCTACATCAGATGCAGCTTTTATTCCAGGGGTCTTCAAACTAGGCCCTTTGATGACTTGTGGACTTCAACTCCCAGAATTCCTGGCTGAGGAATTCTGGGAGTTGAAGTCCATAAGTCATCAAAGGGCCGAGTTCGAAGACTCCTGCTTGTGGACTTCAACTCCCAGAATTCCTCAGCCAGGCACACTGGCTGAGGAATTCTGGGAGTTGAAGTCCACAAGTCATCAAAGGGCCGAGTCTGAAGACCCCTGCTTGTGGACTTCAACTCCCAGAATTCCTCAGCCAGGCACATTGGCTGAGGAATTCTGGGAGTTGAAGTCCACAAGTCATAAAGGGGCCAAGTTTGAATATCCTTGTTTTATTCCAAAGCTGGGCAGGAATTAATACAGGATTTGCAAGTAGTCCACAACTGAGCCGAAAAATTTCGGTTGCTAAGTGAGACACTTATGAGGTGAATTTTGCCCCATTTTACAAACCTTTCCTGCCAGTTTTGTTCAGCGAATCGCCCTATTTGTTAAGTGAGCCACACGGTCGTTAAGTGAATCCGGCTTACCATCCCGTTGACTCTGCTCATCAGAAGGTCGCAAAAGGGGATCACGTGACCCAGGGACGCTGCGACCGTCATAAATGTAAGCCAGGTGCCAAGGGTCTGAATTTCGATCACGTGACCACAGGGAGGCCACAACCGGTCGTAAGTGTGGAAAACGTTCATAAGTCCCTTTTTTAAAAGTGGCGTCGTAACTTGGAACGGTCATTAAACGACTAGGAAGCCTTCTAGAGCCGTGTTCCTCAAATCTCAACTGCTGGAAGATATGTGGACTTCAACTCCCAGAATCCCCCAGCCAGGCTCATATTTATGACAAACTGCAGTGTCCTGGATGTGTGTGTGTGTCACGTGATCCCCTTTTGCGACCTCTTCTGACAAGCAAAAATCAACCAGGAAGCCAGGTTTACTTAACGACGGCGTGACTGAAGCGATTCACTTAACAACCGCTGCAGGAAAGGTCGTAAAATGGGGCAAAACCCCCTGAACCGCTGCCTCGCTTAGCAACGGAAATTTTGGGCTCCCCCGTGGTCGTAAATCGAGGCTGGCTGGGGGATTTTGGGAGTTGAAGTCCACCGCTCTTCAAGCGGCCGAGGTTGGAGAAACGCCGCTCCGGATGTCCTGCCATTGGTTCAGAAGACCCTTAAAACGTCTGCCCCTGCCTCTCGTCTAAACGGCATCTCGGTTTGATGATGATCCTGGCTTGTAGGACAAAATAAGCCCCGCGAACGTGACTATAACCCTAACCGCCAACCAGCGGCGGCTCTTTTCTCCCGTTACCTGCGTGAGAGATGGCCAAAAGCGGATTCAGAGGTCCGGCATCGGCGGCCTTGTGGACCTGGAGAAAGACAGAAGAATGAGGACCACCGAAGGAGGAGGAGCTAAAGGGGCTTTTCTTCAGCAGGCAGATGGACTTCCTTGTTTGTCTTTGAAGACGTTTCGCTTCTCGTCCCAGAAGCTTCCTCAGGTTCTGACTGGATGGAGGGAAAGATTTATACTCCTTGCAGANTCCCTTCCTCCCTGTTCCTTCTTCCCTCCCTGTCCCTTTTTCCCTCCCTCCCTCCTTCCCACCCTCCCTTTGTGGCTTCGAGGCTGGAGGGGCTGGTGAGGTGGGGGGGGAGGGGGTGGCGCTGATCTACAACCTGGTTGCGTCCATCAAAGCCAGAAAGCGCTCAGCCGAAGATCCACTGGAACCCGCCAGGAGCTCCAGAGAATAAACTTCCTACCTCGCTCTCCCTCCTTTTGGCCTGTCTCTCCGGAAAAGAGAAAACAAAATCTTCTTTCCCCCAGTCAATCTGCTCTTCCCCTTTAAAAATCCCTCCCCAAACCCCCCCCCCCAGCCAGCCACCGCGGAGGCCACCGGGAGCTCCGGGCCTCCCTGCCAGCGCCAATTCTCTCCCCCCCCATTCCACTCTCCGCTACACTTCCTTCCTTCTCATCTCTTTCCTTCCTCCACGCTCAGGAAGGGCTGATGGGGGGGAGAGGCTGCCGATCCCGCGTGCAGGGGGGGGTCTGTGCCGGTGAAAGGAAAGTCTCGTGGCTGTGAGGCTGGAGGTACTGGTGGGGGGTTTGGCGCTGATCTACAACCTGGTTGCGTCCATCGAAACCAGAACGCGCTCAGCCTAAGATCCCACTGGAACCAGCCAGGAGCTGCCCCCCGCCGTGTTCTGGCTTCGATGGACGCAACCAGGTTGTAGATCGGCGCCCGGTCGGCCTGCGCCGGGCCGAGGGCCGGTCCTTCGCTCTTTCCAGAGCAGATTCCCCGGGCCGGACGGAAGCACATTTCGGGCCGCACGTGGCCGGCCCGCAGGCCTTGGTTTGACACGGGTCTTTTTTTAGAGAGTCGTTGAGGCCACTTGGAGGTTTGCCTGTGTCCTCAGTTGTCCCAAAGGTGCTTTTTGAAGGGGCACCTGGACTTGTTTGTCTTTGAAGACGTTTCGCTTCTCATCCCAGACGCTTCCTCGGGTTCTGACTGGATGGAGGGGAGCGGAAGGATTTATCCTCCTCACAGATTTGTCCTCCTCGCAGCTGGTCATTTGCATTCTTTTAGAGAGTCGTTGAGGCCACCTGGAGCTTTACCTGTGTCCTCAGGGTCAACAGGGAAGGGACCCAGGGTAGAAAACATCCTGCAGCCAAGATGGCTCCACACCCCCCCATTTGCACCACTCAGGTGACCCCGAGGACACAGGTGGCCTCAATAGCTCTATAAAAGGCAAATGACCAGCTGTCTGTGAGGAGTATAAATCCTTCCATTTTCCCCCACCATCCAGTCAGAGCCGAAGAAGCTTCTGGGATGAGAAGCGAGACGTTTTCAAAGAACAAGGAAGTCCAGTTGCCTCGTGAAAAAGCACCTTTGGGACAACTGAGGAGACAGACAAGCACCTCCAGGTGGCCTCAACGACTCTCTAAAAGAATGCAAATGACCAGCTGTCTGCGAGGAGTATAAATCCTTCCATTTTCCCCCACCATCCAGTCAGAGCTGAAGAAGCTTCTGAGATGGGAAGTGAAACGTCTTCAAAGAAACTCCACACAAGGTTTCATCTCTCGAAGGTCAAAGAAGCCCCTTGAAGAAAATTTGNTTTGGAAGCCATCTTGAAGGGAGAAAGACCGACCCACAGACCAGCTGATAATCCTTCTCACTCCGGATCCGGGAGTCCTCGATTTATGACCACAGCTGAGCCCAAGCTTTCTGCCGCTAAGTGAAACGCTCGTTCCGTGAATCTTGCCCCATTTTACAAACCTTTCTCGCTAAATGAATCGCCACAGTCGTCAGTCAACAACGCTGTTGTTAAATGAATCTGGCTCCTTCATTTTGTTAGAAAGATCGCAAAATGGGGTCACGTGACCCCGGGACACTGCAACCGTCATAAATACGAACAGGGTTGCCAAGTGTACGAATGTGGATCACGTGACCCAGGGGGAATACTGCAACGGCCGTAAGTCCGAGGACCGGCTATAAGTCACTTTTTTCCCAGTGTCGTTGTTAACTTGAACAGTCACTAACTGAACTGTTGTTAAGTCAAGGACCACCTGTAAGGGGGACTCTCTCCATCATCCACAGCCAGCACGTTTGGTGGGGGATGATGGATCCCAGATGGAGAAGCTGAAGGAATACAGCTGATTTTTTCAAGGTTAGACCAATTAAGACCAAATAGGATTCAGACACTCACGATCACAATTGCAACTCACAATCCCTGTTGGTTGTTAAGTAAGTTGCGCCTGATTTTATGATCTTTTCTCCCCCACGGTCGTTAAGTGAATCGCCAAGGTCATTAAGCGAATCACATGATTGTTAAGCAAATCCACCACTGACTTTGCTTGTTGGAAGCTGGCTGGGAAGGTGGGAAATGACGATTACGTGACCCTGGGAGGCGGCCACTGTCCTAAATCCACGCCTAGCTTTGATCACAGGAACGCTGTGACGGTCGTAAGTGCGAAGCCTGGTCAATAGTCACTTTTTTCAGTGCTGAGGTAACTTCGGATGGTTCCTAAATGAATGGTTGTTAAGTCGAGGACTAACTATGCCGATGTTTCTCAACCTTGACTGCTTGAAGATGTGTGGACTTCAACTCCCAGAATTCCCCAGCCAGCCAAGCTGAAGTCCCCACATCTTAAAGTTGGCCCTTTGCTGGCTGGGGAATTCTGGGAGTTGAAGGCCCCACATCTTAAAGTTCACCCTTTGGTGGCTGGGGAATTCTGGGAGTTGAAGGCCCCACATCTTAAAGTTGGCCCTTTGCTGGCTGGGGAATTCTGGGAGTTGAAGGCCCCACATCTTAAAGTTCACCCTTTGGTGGCTGGGGAATTCTGGGAGTTGAAGTCCCCACATCTTAAGGTTGGCCATTTTCTGGCTGGGGAATTCTGGGAGTTGAAGTCCCCTCATCTTAAAGATGGCCATTTGCTGGCTGGGGAATTCTGGGAGTTGAAGTCCCCTCATCTTAAAGATGGTCCTTTGGTGGCTGGGGAATTCTGGGAGTTGAAGTCCCCACATCTTAAAAGTTGGCCATTTGGTGGCTGGGGAATTCTGGGACTTGAAGTCCCCACATCTTCAGGGTTGAGAAACGCTACTATAACAAAACCACACCCAGCAAGGGCCCCCATCCCACCTACTCCAAAGCCTGCAGGACCCACCTCACTCCATTCTTTACACACACACCCCCAGCCTGCCCCAGAGCGCTACTCACCTGTAAGGCCTGGCCCCCTTGCATTAATTCTTGCAACATCCGAGGATTTGGATGCGTTTCCTATAGCAGCAAAAAGAATCACAAGCCTGCTTCAACTCTTAGCAGGGACCCCCGAGAGGTTACACAGCCCCCTCCAGCCCAGGTTGGTCTCAGCCCCACCCCACCCCACCAGCCCTCTGTACCGAGAGGAGAAGGTTCAGCTCCGCACGGAGTAGCATGACGTCCACTGTGACGGAGGCCACGTGAGGAATGTCTGGCTCAACTTGATGATCCGGGAAGTAGAGCCCATCGGCCTTTTGTTCCAAGTAGCCGTATAGCCGGAGAACGTCTCGTCCACCCTGCCGGAACAGAAGGCGTTATTTTGGCGGGCAAAGGGGTGACATGTACAAAAAAGAAAGGGAGAGAGAGAGAGAGAGAAAAGAAAGAGAGAGAAAGAGAGAGAGAGAGAAAGTAAGAGAGAGAGAAAGAGAGATAGAGGAGAGAAAGAAAAAAGAAAGGGAGAGAAAGAGAGAGAGAGAAAAAGGGAGAGAGAGGACAGAAAGAAAAAAGGAGAGAGGGAGAGAAAGAGAGAGAGGAGAGAAAGAAAAAAGGAGAGAGGGAGAGAGAGAGAAAGAGAGAGGAGAGAAAGAAAAAAGGAGAGAGGGAGAGAGAGAAAGAGAGAGAGAAGAGAAAGAAAAAAGAAAGGGAGAGAGAAGGAGAAAGAGAGAAATAGAAAGTAAGAGAGAGAAAGAAAGAGAGAAGAAAAAAGAAAGGAGAGAGAGAGAAAGAGAAAAGAGAGAAAGGGAGAGAGAGAGAAAGAGAGAGAGAGGAGAGAAAGAAAAAAGAAAGGGAGAGAAAGAGAGAGAAAGGGAGAGAGAGGAGAGAAAGAAAAAAGGAGAGAGGGAGAGAGAGAAAGAGAGGAGAGAAAGAAAAAAGAAAGAGAGAAAGGGAGAGAGAGAGAAGGAGAAAGAGAAAGTAAGAAAGAGAGAAAGAAAAAAGAAAGAAAGGGAGCGAGAAAGAGAGAGAGAAAGGGAGGAGAGAAAGAAAAAATGAGAGAGGGAGAGACAGAAAGAGAGAGAGAAGAAAAAGAAAAAAGAAAGAGAGAAAGGGGGAGAGAGAGAGGAGAAAGAGAGAAATAGAAAGTAAGAGAGAGAAAGAGAGAAAGAAAAAAGAGAGAAGGAGAGAGAGAAAGAGAGAGAAGAAAGGGAGAGCGAGAAAGGGAGAGAGATAAAAAGGGAGAGTAAGAGAGAAAGAAAGGAGAGAGAGAGACAGAAGAGAAAGAGAGAGAAAGAGAAGAAAGAGAGAAAGAAGGAGAGAGGGAGGTAGACTCTTGCAAAATCCGATGCCAACTCTTATTTAAAACGTTTGGAAATGGCCGGAAAAGAAAGCATAATTTCAGCCGATCCGGAAGGCAAACAACAAAGAGTGACACACCTACATATACAAACACATACACAAACACACAAAGAGAGACAGGTGGCCTTTTGCAAAGGGTTACACGATGGCGATCCTTATTTAAATCGTTTGGAAATTGCTGGAAAAGAAAGGATAATCTCAGCAGATTCGTTCATTCGTTTCCAAAGCGGGGGGGGAGCTGTCTTAAAAAAAATAAACTTTTAATGACTTGTGGACTTCAACTCCCAGAATTCCTCAGCCAGGCATGCTGGCTGAGGAATTCTGGGGGTTGAAGTCCACAAGTCATAACAGGGCCAAGTTTGAAGATGCCTGTTCTAAAGCCAATATTTCTCAACCTGGGCTACTTTAAGAGGGATGGACTTCAATTCCCAGAATTCCCCAGCCAGCATGGCTGGCTGGGGAATTCTGGGAGTTGAAGTCCACCCCTCTTAAAGTGGCGTAGGTTGAGACATACACACACACTGCTCTCAATCTGGAATAAATTGGGAAGCCCAGTAAAGTTTAACACACCGATTTTGCTTTATAAAAAAAATCTGGGAGATTTCTTCGCTCAACATAGACAGCATGCAGTAATCTGGGAAGCCCCGTGGGCTTGGTGGATTCCCTCAAGAAAGGATCCCAATTACGAAGGGCCTGCCCCGAGGCAGGAAATATTATCCACAACATTGTCAGTCCCTTCCCTGCAAATGCACCAGATAGGAAAAAAGAAAATCGGAATTTAAAAATGTCCAGTTTCATTTTGGCAGCCGCTGAGAAAAATGTCCGTCCATCTTTTCTTTTTTTTTTAAAAAAAGCCTCGGGAATCTTCTTCGGAAATAAAACTCAACTTTAAATCCAGCGGGATCCCCATCAAGATAGGGGGATCCAGCTTGGGGATGGGGGGGTGGGAGGCTTACCTGGATAGTGTCCACCGTATCCCGGAAGACGGGATTATTAAATTTGACCATGCGCCAGAAATAAGGTTTGCGAGGATGCAGGAGGTTGCGCCCGTATTTCTCCAGGATCTGGAAGGCGGTGGAGACCAAGCGGAGATCCACCTGGAACTGAAAGGGGATTGGCGGTTCGATAACGCCATATTTTTTTTTTAAAAAAAATTTAAATACAGAAGCCGGTGCCGGGTTCGAATGCAGCCGGCTTACGAGGCGTCCCAGAAGCACGGCCCTTGACTTGCTCCTACTCGTTTAGCGACCGCTGGAAGTTATCAGGGCGCGGAAGTGAGTTACGACCGGTCCTCAGACTTACGACGGTCGTAGCCGTCCCCCATTTTGTTGCTCGGCAACTGGCGTGTTATTGAAAATGGTTACGGTGTCCCGGAGTTACGGGATCACCGTTTGTGACCTCCCTACCTAGCTGGTTTTTTCGACTAGCCAAGTCAACGGGGGAAGCCAGATTCGCTTAAGAACCGTGCGATCCACTTAGCGACGGCAGGGATCCGCTTCAAAAAGCGGCAAAAAAAAAAAAAAGGACGCAAAGTTGGGCGCGAGTCACTTAACAACCGCCTGGCCGAGCCAGGGAAATTCTGGTCGCATTTGTGCAATGCGCCCTCTCAAACTGTTTTCTTTTGAGGACTAGAAGCCTTACTTTTTGGAAATGGAAGCTGGAGGACCGTGTCGCTAAATTGGGGTGATGCCCATCACCACGGAAAGAGAAATGACTCGAGCAGGATCCCATCCTTCCATCCTTGAACCCCAGATCCTACCTGGCCCCTTACGCCCAGTTCCCTTAAACTCCATTCCGCTTCCAAGCTGGGTTTGATTGCATTTTTTATTTATTTATTTCTATTTATTTGTTAATTTATAGGCCGCCAATCTCACTGTCAAGAGACTGGGGTGGGGGGGGTGGGGAGGGGGCTGAAAACAATATAAAAAACATAATATAAGACAATAAGTACATTTAAAAAAAGATTCGTTCACCTCTGCTTAATTGTCAGCCTTTACATCAGGGGTCTTCCAACTTGGCCCTTTGATGACTTGTGGACTTCAACTCCCAGAATTCCTCAGCCAGCATGCCTGGCTGGGGAATTCTGGGAGTTGGAGTCCACAAGTCATCAAAGGACCAAGTCTGAAGACGCCTGCTTGTGGACTTCAACTCCCAGAATTCCTCAACTAGGCACGCTGGCTGAGGAATTCTGAGAGTTGAAGTCCACAAGTCATCAAAGGACCAAGTCTGAAGACGCCTGCTTGTGGACTTCAATTCCCAGAATTCCTCAGCTAGGCACGCTGGCTGAGGAATTCTGGGAGTTGAAGTCCACAACTCATCAAAGGACCAAGTCTGAAGACGCCTGCTTGTGGACTTCAATTCCCAGAATTCCTCAACTAGGCACACTGGCTGAGGAATTCTAGGAGTTGGAGTCCACAAGTCATCAAAGGGACAAGTCTGAAGATGCCTGCTTGTGGACTTCAATTCCCAGAATTCCCCAGCTAGGCACGCTGGCTGAGGAATTCTGGGAGTTGGAGTCCACAAGTCATCAAAGGCCCAAGTTGGAAGACCCCAGCTTTACATGGTCAGTTTCTTCCCTTCGATGGGGAAAAAGTAGCATCACAGGCAGACATTCAGCAGGTAAAGCATCCAACACAGGCTCTACCTTTCCTCTTACCCCACTCCTCACCTCCTCCATGGCACTGAGGGTGGATTCCTCCTCCCCAAGAGGGGGGGGGAGTAGCATTGCAGGCAGACATTCAACAGGTAAAGCATCCAACACAGGACCTATCTTCCTTCTCACCCCATTCCTCACCTGCTCCTTGGCATTCAGGGTAGCTTCCTCTTCCCCCAATGGGGCAAAAGCGCATCACAGGCAGATGTTCAACAGGTAAAGCATCCAACATGGGATCTACCCTCTCTCTTACCCCACACATCTGCTCCTTGGTATTGAGAGTGGTTTCCTCTCCCCCAATGGGAAAAAAGAGCATCGTAGGCAGACATTCAACAGGTAAAGCATCCAATGCAGGATCTACCCTCCCTCTTACCCCACTCCTCACCTGCCCCTTGGCACTGAGAGTGGTTTCCTATCCCCCAATGGGGGAAAAAAGAGCATTACAGGCAGACATTCAACAGGTAAATCACTCAACACAGGATCTATCTTCCTTCTCACCCCATTCCTCACCTGCTCCTTGGCATTCAGGGTGGCTCCCTCTCCCCCAATGGGCAAAAAGAGCATCGCAGGCAGATATTCAACTGGTAAAGCATCCAAAGCAGGATCTACCCTCCCTCTCACCCCACTCCTCGCCTGCTCCTTGACGTTGGCTCGCAAAATGCCCCTGGCATCAATCTCCAGATACTTCTGGGCGGGGGGCAAGGGCGCTTCCACCAGGCGCTGCAAAAATTCGGCACTCTGTTCGGAAGGATTCCGGATCAAGGCGGCGACCAGCTCCTGCCGGAGGGCCGCGAACGTGCGCGTGGCCTCCCCCATTTCTGAGTCCCCCTGCAAAAAAATTAAAATAAAATAAATCACCAAGATAAAATGGAAAATTGGCGAAGAAAAAGCAACATTTCTTTGGAAGAAGCAAAATCGTTACGACAGCCCTTGCGGGTAGGCCAAAGGCGAAGCTTCATGCCAGGGCTTTTCAAACTTGGCCCTTTGATGACTTGTGGACTTCGACTCCCAGAATTCTGGGAGTTGAAGTCCACAGATCTTAAACAGGCTGAAGTCCACAAGTCATCAAAGGGCCAAGGTTGAAGACCCCCCTGCTTGTGGACTTCAACTCCCAGAATCCCTCAGCTAGGCACGCTGGCTGAGGAATTCTGGGAGTTGAAGTCCACAAGTCACCAAAGGGCCAATTTGGGACTCCGTAGGACTACAATACTGGTGATCTACATCAGAACCAAATTCTGCAAACTGACTGGGGAGATCTTGAAGTTGGAAAAACTCAAAACGTTTTTAGAGCCCCCCCCCAAAAAGTTATAAATTATAAAGCCAGCTGGGATGATTTTGGGGCCAGTCTCTCTCTCTCTCCCTTTCTATCTTTTTTCTTTCTCTCTTTCTCCCTTTCTTTCTCTTTTTTTCCCCTCTCCCTTTCTTTCTCTTTTTTCTTTCTTTCTGTCTCTCTCCCTTTCTCTTTTCCTTTCTCCTTTCTTTCTCTCTCCCTTTCTTTCTTTTTTCTTTCTTTCTCCCTTTCTTTCTCTTTTCTCTCTCTCTCTCTCTTTCTCTTTTTTCTTTCTTTCTGTCTCTCTCTCCCTTTCTTTTTCCTTTTTCTCTTTCCCCCTTTCTTTCTCTCTCCCTTTCTTTTTTCTTTGTCTCTCTCTTTCTCTTTTATTCTTTCTCTCTCCCCCCCTTTTTTCTTTCTTTCTCCCTTTCTCTTTTTTCTCTTTTTTTTCTTTCTCTCTTTCACTCCTTCTTTCTGTCTCTCTCCCGTTCTCTTTTTTCTCTTTCTTTTTTCGTTCTCATTCTCCCTTTCTCTTTTCTCTCTCTCTCCCTTTTTGTTTTTCTTTCTTTCTGTCTCTCTCTCCCTTTCTCTTTTCTTTCTCCCTCTCTCCTCTTTTCTTTCTCTCCCCTTCTCTCTCTTTCTTTCTCTCCCTCTCCCTTTCTCTTTTTTCTCTTTCTTTTTTTTCTTTCTCTTTCTCTCCCTTTCTCTCTTTTTTCTTTCTTTCTCTCTCTCCCTTTCTCTTTTTTCTTTCTTTGTCTCTCTCCCTTTCTCTTTTTTCTTTCTCTCTCTCTCTCCCCCCCCCCCCCCCCCCCCCGCCCAGCCCACCTCACAGGATTGTTGTTGTGGGGAAAACAGGAGGAGGAAAAGAAGAATTAGGGATGTCTTCCCCCCCCCTCTTTGAATTACTTTACAAAGTTAATAAAGTCGGGATAAACATCGAATAAAGAAGAATAAATCTCAGGGGGAAACGTGGAAACTCCTAAAGGGGGGGGGGGAGAACAACACGCATCTTTCGCCCTGTCATCTTTGGACCTCCCTGAAGTCGCGATCGGGGAAGGGGGGAGAATTACAAAGACACCCCCCACCCACCACCCACCCAAGACCTTGAGTCGGGGATGATGGGAGATGTAGTCCAAGATGGGAGATGTAGTCGGAGAACCGTTACTGCAAAGAGCGAACCAGCCTGGGGAGAAGGTCCGACTCCGGAACAAGCAGCCGTTGCACCCAGGATGAGTTCGATCCGGTTCCTCTGGGTCCCCCCACCCACCACCCCACTAGCCTTCGATCCGGATTCGAACCCAGGGCAGGAAAAGTTGCATCGGGGAAGGGGTTAAATTGGGAAGGGGGGGCTCTACCTTGCAAACGGGGGGCTCTGTTCTTCCCCGCCTTGCCGCCGCCGGAGGGAAGAGCCGCCCGCTGGAAAACGAAACCGGAGCGAAAGCGAAGCGAAGCGACCTCCGGGGACGCGGAGGAAGAACTACAGGAGTCGGGAGGGGAAAAAACGGCCGCGCCTCTGAGCGTACGCAGAGCGCCGCCGCGGGGACCCCCCACCCACCCCTCCACCCGCCGTGGCAATAGACGCGCGCTTGCAAAAACGCCGTTGCGGGGATCGGAGCGGTAGTCCTGGAGGCGACGCGTGTCAAAAGGGGAACCACCCTTGCCGCACGTGCCCCCTCCTCCTTCTTCTTCTCCTCCTCCTTCTCCCTCTCCTCCTGTGCTCCACACCCTTACGTTGGAGAGGGGAGGTGAGGAGGTCCCCTCCCCTTTTCCCTCCCTTCCCCTCCCCGCTCCGGCCTTGCCTTGCACCCTTACACTTTCGCTTTAGCTAAAGCGCCGGTCGGCTTTCGCTCATTTCCCCTTCCGCGGCCCAGCTCTGCACCCCGGACACCATGGCCAAATCCTGCACCGCCAACATCCGTGTCGCCAAAGAGACGCGCGTGAAGGTGAGGAGGGGGGGGGAAGAACGTGTGAATGGGGGAACGGGGACGGAGTCGCAATGGGAGGGTTGCAAGGCAAGTTTGCAAAAATAAATCAATAAATGGGGGAGGAGGGTCCAGCCCCAGCCACGGACCTCTGGTTACCGGCCTCTGAGCACGTGCAGAGCGCGCCCCTTTCCAAGTTGCTAGTCCCGTGGGAAGGTCGGGGTGCGGGATCGAATCGCGGTTGCGAGAAGCCCTCTGCGGGCTGTCAGCTGGAGGCCTGGAAAGATCCACAGGAAAAGGAGAAAAAAAGATAACATTTTGTTTGTTTGTTTGTTTGTTTGCATTGTAACAAAACATTGCGACTTTTTTGGGGTTTTTTTATTTTATTTTATTTTAAAAGAGGGGATCGGTGTCGTTAATTCACGTGTGAACGGGGTGTGGGGTTTCTGGGACCCAACTTTTAAAAGAGTTGGGGGAAAGGACGAGGAATAGAAACTAATTGGGGAACTTTAAACCAGTTTTTTCCCCCACAGTCTTGGCTAGTTTAAGATTGTGGACTTCAACTCCCAGAATTCCTCAGCCAGCTTTGCTGGCTGAGGAATTCTGGGAGTTGAAGTCCACAAGTCATAAAAGGGCCAAGTTGGAAGACCCCTGTTGTAACCCCTTCAGTACTTCCTGTCAGTACTCCTTCCTGATGTTCGCCTGGGGAATTCTGGGAGTTGAAGTCCACAGATCTTAAAACAGGCCAAAGTTGAGAAACGGTGCCTTAAATACTGAATATTACTTGCCTGGAAATTAAGAATAATTTGAATAAAAGGCAGAAGCCCAAGTTTAGTCAAATTTCTTAGCTGGAAAAAGCCCTGCCAAATTCTTGTTTTCTAGCCACGATTGATTAGCTAGCTACGCCCTGACTTTGTTCTTTGAGAATCAATCACTGGGGCGTTTCTGAAGCAATCCAGAATTGCAGTGTCAGTCTGACATATCACTCTGCTTGTAAAATCTCTTTTTTTTTTTTCCCTGCCTAGTCACGCAAACCAATTTCCAGAATACTATAGTATATTTTCTGCTGCAAACTGTTAACCCTGTTTGCAAGAACCGGCTTTGGAAACGAAGGGAAATTTTATCCCATCCTTTTGGGATCAAACAATATTTCCAGACTGTTTAAAAGCGTTTCAGTTGTTATTCTCTCGATCAAAATTATATTTTCCGGAAAGGGATTTATTGCTCGCGTTAAACTTCCAAGGGAAATTTTGCTGTTCAATGCAAGCAATGCTGTGTTTGCATTTTTGGGGGGGTTAAAAAGGGAAGGCCGGAAGTCAATTTTTCTAATTCTATTTGGGATTTTCTTTTAAAAAAAAAACAAAATCCCTCCAGTAGAGGGGATTTTAAAAATTCCCAGTACGAGGAGAAGACTATCCACTTCTGCTAATTACGTAGAACAAACAAGGAGATCCCAAAAACCAAACGGCACCCTTTTCAACCATGTCCCCGACTTGTGACGACAGTTGAGCATTTATGTTGCTAAGCGAAACATTTGTTAAGTGAGTTTTGCCCCATTTCTTGCCACTGTTGTTAAATGAATCACTGCATTTAGTTAGTTAACACGGTTGTTAATTGAATCTGGCTTCGCCTATTGACTTAGCTTGTCACAAGGTCACAAAAGCGGATCACACGATCCCGGGGATCCTGCGACCGTCATAAATATGAAACAGTGGCCAAAAGCTTCTGACTTTTGATCGTGTAAACCCCGGGGATGCTGCGACTGCCATCGGTTGGTTTGCATTACGGACACGAGAGGCAATGTGGTATCCCTCAAATATCCTTTAGGGAATCTTGCGCTGAGCAGGGGGTTGGCCTAGATGACCTCAGAGATCCCTTCCAAGTATGAGTTTCGCCTAGTCCCCAAATGTTCTTGGTGGGGCTATGGATCAGCAGGATTCCAATACAGCTCTAAACCTAAAGTTTAAATTTAAAACAAGTTTGATTGCTTTGTTCTATAGCTCGGGTTTATCGTGTGTTTCCAGTTTCAATTTCATTGGTTTTTTGTTTTTTTTTTCCCCTGCAAAACTCTCTTTGCATTTGGGGAATTAGTGAGAATTTTCAGCATGGAAAGTAAAGACCTTGTGTGCTCTTTCTGGGCTGCTCCAACGTTGGTTACAATTTGTCTCATAATTTCCTTTTATTGCTTTAGATGGCTCTCTTTAGAGAATCGCTTTTGAAAGAGGTAAGTCTCCATTCCATGTTACTTGTTCGCCAATTATTGGATATTTTCCCCTTTCCCAGATAACTAACCTTCCTTCCTTCCTTCCCTCCCTCTTCCCTCCCTCCTTCTTTCCTTCTCTCTCTCTTTCTCTCTCTCTTTCTTTCTCTTTTCCTGCAGGGTGAAGAATTTCTTTGCACATTTTTACCTGCAAAGATATTTCAGTTGGATAAGTTTCTTAAGGTAAGTGAACGTCTAAAAACAAAGTTTCACGGGCAGAAGATCTCTGCGTGCTTTTTTTTTTAAGTGTCGCTCCTTCTCCGCCCATCTAGGAAAATTCACTGAACCTTCAAGATTTGACCACTCTGAAAGCTCCTTTGGATATCCCTATTCCAGACCCCCCACCCAAAGAAGACGAGGTGAGTTATTGGGGTAACTGTCTCCTTCCCCCCCCCACATTCAGTGCAACTTGTAAGGGGGTGGAAAATGATATTTATGGATCAATATATTTTTATTCCTTGCAGATGGATACAGAAAAGGAGGAAAAGGAAGGTAAGGAAGAGAGAGAGGGAGGGGGGAGGGAGGGAAGGAAGGAGGGAGAGAGGGAAAGAAGGAAGGAGGGAAAGGGAGGGAAGGATGGAGGGAGGAAGAGAAGGAAGGGAGAAAGGGAGGGAAGGAAGGGAGAGGGAGGGAGGGAGGAAGGAGGGAAGGAAGGGAGAGAGGGAAGGAAGGAAGGAGGGAGGGAGGAAGAGAAGGAAGGAAGAAAGGGAGGGANGTCTTTTAATTTCTTGGCTGCAGTCCCCATCTGCAGTGAACTTGAAGCCCAGGAAGATATTTCTCCTAGCTGTGAGAACTTTTCCTGTGGCCCACCAACCGTTTCCTTCCTGTGCAGGAGAAAGTGCTGGAACGTATCACGGCCCTGAAGACCAAAGCTGAAGCCTTCCAAACCACCATCGCTAAGTAAGTCGTCGAGAAGGGCCGTCAGGGAAAGGAGGCAAAGCAGAGAGCCACCACGTGGGATCTGGGTTCCAGAGCGTTGTGCATTGTGCATTTCCTCTCCCTCTCTGAACCCTGGGAAGGACCCAAGGACAAACTGCTTCCAAAAATCTTGTGAAGAAAACTGAAAAGAGATTTGCAACACGTACAAAATAAATAAATAAATTTTCTAGTCCTGATGCTGTGGATCCAATATACTGTCTTGTTCTTTTAGATACTTTTTGGAGCGTGGCGATGCGGTGGCCAAGGCCTCCAAAGAAACTCATGTGGTAAGTGATGGAGAAAAAAGGTTTGCAATTATTTGTAACGTGGCTGGATGGCCGGTCTGATAGGAAAGTTTTTTTGGGGGGGTGGGGGCTCCTTGTTTCTCTTCCCCCTGACTCAAGGCAAGGAGAAGACCTTCCTGGAAGCCAAAATAGCTGGTGTTGACCACGAGAAGGCCAAAAAACACCCAAAACACAATTGCAGATGGAGTCCAGACCTTGACTAACTCATTGCAAGGTTTAACACAATAGTTCTTGGAGATGGGAAAGCCTCTGCAATAATTATTCCCATTAATAAAGTTCTTGCCTCATACAGATTTGGAACTGAGTCAGGCAGTGTACAAATTTAAATAAGAGCACCCCCACCAAGAATTAACGCCAACGACATCTCTTGAAACTGTGCTCCTTGCTTAACTGGTTCCACCGTGGTATTTTAAATAAATCACAATCTCTCGACTCGGAGAAGAGTTTAAACTGTAAACCTGGATTTCTGTACCAGTGGCTGGATTCACATGATGCGCCGAGTAAAGCCAGGCAAACTAAGTTGTGTCTAAAACTGTCCTGGAAACCTAACCTGGTTGTAATTTGTAGGGTCCTTGGTGCTCTCTGAGCTTGGTGGTTTTCTTGCAGATGTTTCGTGACCCAGCTAGGGAACACCATCAGTGCTAGAAGGGGGTGTGGGAGGAGGAGGAGGACTGTGGGGCCCGTTGGTGCTCTCTGAGCTTGGTTGTTTTCTTGCAGATGTTTCATTGCAGATAGGACCCCAATTTTCTTCTCTACTCTACTCTACTCTACTCTACTCTACTCTACTCAACGAGGTAACTTCATCAGGGCTATCTAGTTGTAATTTCCTTCTTTGTTCCTGCAGATGGATTACCGGTGTTTGGTTCACGAACGTGACGAAGCCATTTACCGAGAAATGCAGATCATGGTGCTTGATATCCGTGGATTTTATGTAAGCGAGCTGAACCAATCGTGGTGAATGTCTACTAGGGGAAGATCCAGAGGGCAGGAATAAAGGAACGGGGGCAGATTTCTTTCGGTGTTTAATCCTTTCTCGTTTCTCTTCACCACAGGCTGAGCTGTACCACATCCTAAGCAAAAACCTGGAGAAAGTGACCAATCCCAAGGGCGAAGAGAAGCCGTCCATGTACTGACAGGAAAAGAGCATTTAAGGGCAAACAGGCAAGGGATGATTTGCGGGTGATGTGGTATCCTTGTGCAAATAACACAATTGGCCAGAATCCATGACCGCCTGTCTTTTTGGAGGGCGCTGGGCCAACAAAAATACAGGGTTAGAAAGAGACCTGAGATATTTAGAACCCAGGAGGAGAGAGATGGCTGGGAAAGAAGCCAATAGTGTAACAAAATAAAATGTTTGAATCAATTTGGTTGTGTCTTCTTACGATAAAGCCATCAAATGCACCTTGCCAAACCAGGAGAAAATCTTTTTTTCTCAGCTAGAATTTCTACCATTTTTCCAAATAGCTTTCACGGTAAGAATATGTAACCTTCGTACTTAAGGATACTTAATACTGCCCCTAGAAGATGGTTCTAATCACATTCATAGAGGTTATCTCTGCCTGTGTTCAGTGTAAAAATCAGTAGAAAGAAAGCTGAAATTCAAGCCTGAAACAAGATCACTTTAAAATCTGAATTAGCATGTCTGATAAACATGCTGTTTTAAATAAATAGCTAGATGATCTAGTTAATTTTCCCTTACTAGAGCCGACCTTTTTTTTTTGCCTTGATCTTTCCTGATGAATATTAAAATATAAATATCTATGTATTTTCTTACCCACTAAAAAGTAATAGCAACTGTCTGTGAGTAGTTCAGAATAGAAAAATAAGGAAGTAGTTTGTGGGTGTATTAATGTAGCAGCAGTTAGCTGTTGGGGGTCTATCAGGAGGTGAAAGTGCCCATTTCTTGAGAGAGTCATCTGGCTTTTCACTAGTCCAATTTCCAAATCTTAACAATGTCTTTAAATAAAACCTGAAATAGTCTTGACCAACAAAAGAAAAATGGGAATATAGGATATAAGGCTATAGAAATGGTCTTCAGTTTTTGTTCTTTAGAAAAGTGAAATAGTTATTAGAAATCATATAAAACCATCATTCTAAATCGGGTAGTCAACCTTGGCTATTTTATGACTCGTGGACTTCAACTCCCAGAATTCCTGAGCCAGCATGGGGGAACTATGGCTCCCTTCATGACTTGTGGACTTCAACTCCCAGAATTCCTGAGCCAGCATGGGGGAACTATGGCCCCTTCATGACGTGGGGACTTCAACTCCCAGAATTCCTGAGCCAGCATGGCTCAGCTTGGAAACCTCTCCCTTTCCCCTCAACCTGGCTGGCTCAGGAATTCTGGGAGTTGAAGTCCACGAGTCATAAAAGAGCCAAGGTTGACAACCCCTGTTCTAAATCAATGTTTCTCAAGCTGGGCAACTTTTAAGATGGAGGGACTGCAACTCCCAGAGTTCACCAGCCAGCCATGGTTGGCTGGGGAATTCTGGGAGTTGCAATCCCTCCATCTTAAAAGTTGCCCAGCTTGAGAAACATTTATTTAAATGAGATGGTTGATACTGCAAGGAAGCAAATGCTTCATTTTTACTTCATAGGTTAACTAGATTAAGCCATTTTCAAGCTTTGCACCATACACGAAATGCACTAGACATATATTAAATGTCTAAATAATTAAAAAGGGGGACTTAAACCCATTTTGTAGAAACTTCAAGGTTTGGACTTAAATGTAGCCTAAAGCTCAACAGGTGCAGCTTTTCTAGATATAACAATATGCTTTCAAAAGCTCCATTTGTTAACATTATATAACCCCAAACTGGCATTTCGGAAAACTCTGGGTTGACTACAAGTCCCATCATTTCAGACCTGCCAGTGGTTGATGGGTTTGGGGGGCATGTTGAAGGGCCGTTCAAACTCTATGATTTTAGGGGTTTTTTGGCCCACGGAAGCCACTCTGGTAGACTACTCTATGGTTCCAGGACGGCGAAGAGACGATTGAAAGGAAGTGGGAACATCAGTACAGATAGTACTTCCGGTAAACACAGTCCTTCTAGACATTTTACCTCTATGGTCGATCCTCTTTCTGTATGGGAAATTCCGAGTGAGATAATCATAGATTTTCCATAAAGACATAGAGCGGATGTTTTCCTGTCTGTCTTTGGAGAGGGGGAGGTCAAGTCAAGACCGGAAATGAAGATGTTGTGGCGCCTCGCGTTGTCACATGGTATAGCAAAAAAAACGTTAAGCGCGTCGGTTGAAAAAAAAACCAACCAACTTCCGACCAATCAGAGTGCGGGCTTGAGTGCGCCCAATGAGCGAAGAGAAAGAGAAAAAAAAATGGGTAGCCGCGAAAGCTGTGCTCGGATTGGATCGTTGCTGACCAATCCGTAGGCGCCCAGTGAAACATTCTACAGAAGGCGGAGCTTGTGGCGGCAGTCGGAACCTGCGCAGGGACGGCGAGGAGGAGGGGGGGGTAAGTGTGCGTGGGACTACCGCACCCATCATCCTCGGGTGGGCTGTGAGTGATGGGCATTGTAGTCTGTGAAGATCCGGGGTGGGGGGGGGTAGAGTTCAGTGGATTGTTGAGGCTCACATTGGAAGTTATCCAACCCTGATTATCATATATTATCATATAATATTATTACATTATATTGTATTAATTAGTGTGTATTGTATTTGTATTGTATTTATTATATATTATCATTACATAATACTCTACAGGTAGTCCTCGACTTACGACTGCAACTGAGCCCAAGATTTATGTTGTTAAGCAGGGGTCTTCAAACTTGGCCCTTTGATGACTTGTGGACTTCAACTCCCAGAATTCTTCAGCCAGCGTGCCTGGCTGAGGAATTCTGGGAGTTGAAGTCCACAAGCAGGGGTCTTCCAATTTGGCCCTTTGATGACTTGAGGATTTCAACTCCCAGAATTCCTGAATCAGGCACGCTGGCTGAGGAATTCTGGGAGTTGAAGTCCACAAGTCATCAAAGGGCCAAGTTGGAAGACCCTTGTTGTTAAGCTAGACATTTGTTAAGTGAGTTTTGCCCTGTTTTACCACTCAGTTGTTAAGGGACTCACTCCAGTTGTTAAGCAAGTCACACGGTTGTTAAGTGAATCTAGTTTCCCCCGTTGACTTTGCTTGTCGGAAGGATGCCAAAGGGGATCAGATGATCCCGGGACAGTGTAACCATCATAAATATGAGTCAGTTGCCAAGCGTGTGAATTTTGATCCTGTGGCCTGCAGTGGTCGTAAGAGCGAAAAGCAGTCCTAGGTCATTTTTTTCAGTGCCGTTGTAACTTTGAACAGTCACTGAACAAACAGTTGTAAGTCGAGAACTAACTTGTATGTAAGGGTGTAGGTCTATACATATGTTGTATATAGTATATTTTAAATGTGTGTTATGTATGTGTACACTTTTGAGAGGAAGCAACTCAATTTCATTTTTAACGTGTGCCGTTGTGCCCACAGGAAAAAAATGACAATAAATGTTATTTAAATCTAAATCTAAGCTGTACTATACTAATACTTTACTACACTACACTACTCTACACTACACTAATCATATATTATGTTCATTGCATAGTCATCTAGATATTTAGACTGGATTTGGCATTTTTGTTATATATTGTATTACGTTTTAATTTTATATCACTGGATATTGTCCTTACCATCCTAAGTTTCCCCATTCGGACATCCTTTGGAACAGGAGGAAGAGAGGAACCTCTGAGGAACTCAGGTGAGGCGGTCCCAACTACAACTCCTATCATTCCCAGCCATAGGGGCATTGAATGGGGGAGACTTTGGAGGCCCAGGGGTTGGGGGTGTTAGGATAACCTTCTGAAGCAGCATCACAGCAAGGCTTCTGTGCTCGGCAGGATGGGTGAAGTGGAGATCTCACCTCGGGCGTACGTCAAGATGTGCCTCCATGCGGCTCGGTATCCCCACGTGGGGGTGAACGGACTCCTCCTGGCTCACAAGCGCCGGCCCACAGCTGGGCCCCCAGAATGCCTCTACATCACGGACTGTGTCCCCCTTTTCCACAGCAACCTGTCGCTCACTGTGATGCTGGAGGTGGCCCTCAACCAGGTGTGTCATTTCAACATGAATAGAAAATGGAATGGAATGGAATAGAATAAAATGGAACAGAATAGAACAGAACAGAATAGAAAATACAGAATGGAATGGAATAGAATAATAGAATAGAATGGAATAGAATAGAATAGAATAAAATAAAATGGAACAGAATGGAACGGAACAGAACAGAATAGAAAATACGGAATGGAATGGAATAGAATAGAATAGAAAATACGGAATGGGATAGATTAGAATAATAGAATGGAATGGAATAGAATAGAATAAAATGGAATAGAATAGAATAGTGACTTTTGACTGTTTTTCACACTTAACGACCACGGTCATGCGAACAAAATTTAGATGCTTGGCAAGTGCTGGTCTGTCAGGGCCCCCTTCAAAACCTCATCCTAAGAAAACAGAACTTGTGGAAGCCGTTTCTTCCAAAAGGAACTTTTATTAGGAGAAGCTGATGGCAGGCATAATAGGCAGGATCTGAGGGTGTCCCGCTCAGATCAATAGGTTAAAAGAGTCCCAAGCAAACCCCCCCCCCCCCATAGTTCATCCGGTCAGTTCAAACGGGCCAATCCCAGGGTGTTAAGTCCGTTGTGGGCTCTTCACACTGGAGATAAACCAGTTGCCAGAGGCACAATCCTTTCTCTTCCCCCCCCCCTTTTACTAGCTGACATCAAGGGGAGAGATAGTTCACAGAGGAAGTATGCAGAAACAGCGAAGTGTTACAATGCAGCGACAGAAGAAAATAAAGCAATAGCCCGCAGTGTCTTCCCCTCTCCCCTCCAGGAGCAGGGTGGAACTCAGAAGTATAGAGAGAACAGAGTTTGATTTTAAAGCAAGAAAGGGTCCCCCTCAGAATATGGGTTCTGACATCCTGCCTCCCTTAAAAAAAAGAGAGATGTGGAAACATAGAGAGAAATGTATGCATAGGATCCACCTGTGGAGACATAGAAATATATGCATAGGTTAATCAGGCTTGTTTGGGTATTCGGCGCGGAACTTTCTTAGCAATTTAGGAGCGTTAATATGGCCTTTGTGGACCCACTCGTTTTGGGAGGATGGGAGGTGTTTCCATGCCACTAGATATTGAGTGGAGCCAGGGTATTTCCCAGAGTCCAGAATTTCTTTGATTTCAAAATGTTGTTCCCCTTCAACCATAACGGGAGGAGGGGCATCTCCCCCTGCTATGGACCCATCTAATTGACCGAATGAAACCGGTTTGTTCAGACTCCTCACCGGTATTCCTAAATTCCCCACTAGGGTAGGCAGCGGGTGCACCCGGAGTCAATTAATGCCCTAACGTCTACAGCTTCGGGCAGAATTGGGGCTAGTAAAGTCACTGTCCTGGTGAGGGGCGCAATGGGTCCACTTACCAGGGGTTCATCCTCGGAGTTGTCATCGGATGAGTTGGACACTCGCGCTGTGTAGGCTCCTCGCTGGGCTGAGGCGGGGAACTCAACGGTATCCGTGTCTTTCATGGCCATCTCCTTCGGCTTTGCTGACGGCTTTCTGGACTTCCTAGCCAGGGTCCGGTCTGGTTTTCTAGTCGGAGTGCGGGAACGGCACACGGCGGCGCGGTGCCCTTCCTTGCCACATTTGAAGCACCCGATGGTTCTTTTGGAGGTTGACGGCTCCTTTGCTGGCTCGCGGGCCGACTCCGGCGGCGATTTCCCCCACGGTCTTCCCCCTCTGCGTTGCCTCTTGGCTAGGTCGATCTCGGCTTCCTCGGCTAGGACGTACCAGTCTTGCAGCCGGTGAGGATCCCCCCGAGGGAGGCAAGCGTCGTAGAGGTCGTAGTTTAGACCATCCTTGAAGTAGCTAAGCAAGATGTCCTCTGGCCAATTTAGTTTGCTGGCCAGGGTCCGGAACTCTTGGGTGTATTCGGCCACCCGTCGCCTGCCTTGCTTCACCGTCTTTATCCGCTCTCGGGCCTTCCGCTCTGCCAACGGGTCCTCGAACCGGCGCCTCAGGGAGAGCATGAATTGGTTGAAATTCAGCAGCTCTGGAGCGTCAGCGTCGTACAGGCCCACAACCCAGTCGGCTGCGATGCCGTCCAGGGCGGCTTGCACGATGCGGATTCTGGCGCGGTCGGTGGGGATGTCTCGGCCGTACTCCTCCATGTAGTCTAGCACCTGGGTTAGGAAGAATCCCAGGCGCCGTGACTCTCCACGGAATTTCACATCTAGCGGAGGGAACGCCTGGATGGAGCCTGCCCCTGTCCTCCGTTGGTGTCGTCTCCCCCCTCTCGCTGCGGCTTCCACGCGACGCGGGGCGGCTGCAGCGGTGGCGACGGCGGCGGGCTCGCTGGTTCCTTCGGCTGGGTCCGAAATCTCGGGTTTAGGCTCCCCTCCGTTTCCCAGGCGGAAGGTGCCCCGGTAGGGTTCAGCTTTCTCCTCCTTCATGGAGTCGAGGGCTATCTTCATCATGCCCATTGCCTGTTCCAACAGCCGGGTGGAATGCTCCGGGCGATCGTCCTCGCTGAGATGGAGGGACCTTTCCATCTCCTCCTTCCAGCCTGGTTGATGACTGAGTGTCACCTTCCTGGCTTTCTTCTCCCAGTCGTCCTTCTTCCCAACGCCCATGGACCACCGGGCCTTGGGGCCGCGCTCTCTCACCTCCTCTTCTTCCGACGAACTGGAGGATCCGGATCTCGAGTATTTACAGGGGTCTGCCCTGCAGGAGGGTCTCCCCCCTGCAACAGGTTCCTCTCTCTCCGCTCCGTTGTTCCACATGGTTTGCTAAGTCCCCCCCGCTAAGGGTTTTGCTTCCAGGCTGACTATTCCTGCAGATCCTGTCTAATGGCAGGGCCCCCTTCAAAACCTCGTCCCAAGAAAGCAGAACCGTTTCTTCCGAAAGGAACTTTTATTAGGAGAAGCTGACGACGGCAGGCATAATAGGATCGGAGGGTTTCCCGCTCAGATCAATAGGTTAAAAGTGTCCCAAGCAAAAACCCCACCCCATAGTTTATCCGGGTCAGTTCCCATGGGCCAATCCCCAGGTGTTAAGCCTGTTGTGGGAAAGAGTAGATGATGCCGGGCTGTCTCAGGGTTGCAGCGATGTTTTGTCGGGCTCTTCACACCTTCCCTTCCGAGCGCCGGAGGCACATTCCTTTCTCTTCCCCCCCCCCTTTTACTACCTCAAGGGGGGAGATAGTATGCAGGAACAGCAAAGTGTTACTATGCAGCGATAAGAGGAAAATAAAGCAATAGCCCGCAGTGCTTTCCCCTCTCCCCTCCAGGAGCATGGCAGAACCCAGAAGTAGAGAGAGAACATAGTTTTGAGTTTAAAGCGAGAAGGGGTCCTTAGAATATGGCAAGGAAGGGCCGTAAAACGGGGCAAAATTCACTTAAACTCTTGTCTTCCTTAGCAACGGAAATGTTGGGCACCGTTGTGTATCCCATATCAAGGACTGCTTTTTATTGAGCAGCCAAAGTAAAGTCTGAATTCCTACATAGGGCGAAGAGAAGCTTTATTTTTTTAATTCAAGACACCTTGGCTTAACAGGATGGGTAAACCTGGCCAGTTATTTACAGGAACACAGCCTTAACAATCTCTCTTTTGCAGTTTGCAAACTGTCAGGACTGTGTTTGTTTGTTTGTTTTTTTAAACAATTTTATTATATGAATTTCATTAATCAATAAACACTTTATTAATTTTTCAAATGTTGTTAACATTTAAACTAACTTATATATTTACTATTCAGGTACCCCAAGTTTCTCTTATTTAAATCTATTCTTTTTCGATAATTCTCCAATTATTAATTCCATCTCATTCCCAAAAAAAAAAAAGAACAAAGAATAAAGGGAAAAGAAAAAAGAAAAAAAAGAGAGAAAAAAGAAGCGTATTCTTGCTACATTTCAGTATTAAATTCTAAATCATTTCATAATAGCCTCCCTTTTAACAAAATCCAAATCCAAAACAATCCGAGTCACTATAAAACCTTTACCATCCATAATTATCATCTCAAAATTTAATATTTATATCTTATTCTGGGACTGTGGTTTTTTTTTTAACCTCGGCCACTTTAAGACGGCGGGACTTCCAACTCCCAGAATTCCCCAGCCAGTTTTGCCCCGTTTTAACGATTTTTCTTGCCATCGTCGTGAAGAGAGTGCAGTTCTTAAGTGAGTCATGTCGTTGTTCTGGATTCCCCACTGACTTTGCTGGTCATAAGATTGCAAAAGGGGATCTCGCAGGATCCCGGGACACTGCAGCCGTCGTAAATATGGGCCAGTTGCCAAGCGTCTGAATTTTCACCGCGCGAGCACACGGGAATGCTGCAATGGCCGTATGTGTGGAAAACGGTCATAAGTCACTTGTTATCTGTGCCGTCGTAACTACAAACGGTCACTAAACGAATGTAAGTCGAGGAGTAAGTTAAACATAAGTCAGGACTCTTATGATACCACGTCAAGGACTACTTGTGTGGCTAGATTACCTTTGTAACTTTCTTAATAGATGATAGGAATGTGGTAGATGTAATATATTACAGGGGTCTTCCAACTTGGCCCTTTGATGACTTGTGGACTTCAACTCCCAGAATTCCTCAGCCAGGCAGTGCCTGGCTGAGGAATTCTGGGAGTTGAAGTCCACAAGTCATCAAAGGGCCAAGTTGGAAGACCCCTGTAATATAGCTTGACTTCAGCAAAGTGAAAACATAACCTGCCACAAGCTAAATTAATAAGTGAATTAAAGGTGGGCTGGATGACAGGACAATTAAATGGGAAACTGAAGTGCTGGCTGGGGAACTCTGGGAGTTGAAGTCCACCCCTCTTAAAGAAGGCTGGCTGGGGAATTCTGGGAGTTGAAGTCCACAAGTCATAAAAGGGCCAAGTTTGAAGACCTCTGTAATATATCTTGACTTCAAAGTGAAAACAACCTGCTACAAGCTAAATTAATAAATGAATTAAAGATGGGCTGGATGACAGGACAATTAAATGGGAAACTGAAGTGCTGGCTGGGGAATTCTCGGAGTGGAAGTCCACCCCTCTTAAAGCATGCTGTCTGAGGAATTCTGGGAGTGGAAGTCCACCCCTCTTAAAGCATGCTGGCTGGGGAATTCTGGGAGTTGAAGTCCACCCCTCTTAAAGCAGGCTGGCTGGGGAATTCTGGGAGTTGAAGTCCACAGGTCTTAAAGCATGGCTGGCTGGGGAATTCTGGGAGTTGAAGTCCACCCCTCTTAAAGTGGGCAAGGTTGAAAAAATGCTATCCTAACCCTCCTCCTAAATCTAACAGATTGCCAACCTGGGCATTCCTGCTTTTTTACAGGTGGATTCCTGGAGCTCCGAGTCCGATTTGTTCCTGGCTGGCTATTACCAGGCAAACTCTGGGATGGATGACAAAAGGTGAGTTTGAAGAGGGAGGAAGACGTTGGGCGAAGGGATAGATCTCTTTCCTGCCCAAAGAATCTCTGACTCCTTCCCTTCTTCCCCCACCCCCCCCCTGCAGCCCTACTACCCTGGCAGAAAAGATTGCAGCGCGCATTGCTGAACTCTGCGACGAGGCCGTGCTGATCATGGTGAGGATCTCCCTGGATTTGGAAGGTCTGGGTGGACCGATCTTAGGGATAGCGATAGAAGGCAATATTTGCCCGAATGAAGGCAAAGATACGTGTCCCAGGATAATGTGTATAATGTCCCAAGATGAGTCCTCCAGGCACCACAGAAATAGCACGCAAAGAACAGCCCAGTGCACACATTCTAGGGATAGAGAGTGGGAAGTGCCTTGAGGATGGGCTCCAGCATTAAGTCGGAAAGCTTGGAAGATTAAACCTCTGGTCCCCGTGACCGACTCAGATTGGATCCCGCAGAATATTTATAGCTCAGGGTTGAACTGTGGGGTCCCTGGGGCTCTCTGAGCTTGGTGGTTTTCTTGCAGACATTTCACGACCCAGCTAGGGAACATCGTCAGTGCTGGGAGGAGTCAGGTTTGCGAGGAAGGGGGAGGAGGAGGAGGAGGAGGAGGAGGAGGAGGAGGAGGAGGAGGAAAAAAAGGGGCTGTGGGGTCCTGGGTGCTCTCTGAGCTTGGTGGTTTTCTTGCAGACATTTCATGACTCAACTAGGTAACATCAGTGCTAGAAAGAGTCAGGTTTGCAAGGAGGAGGAAGAGGGAGGAGGANAGAAGAAGAAGAAGAAGAAGAAGAAGAAGAAGAAGAAGAAGAAGAAGAAGAAGAAGAAGAAGAAGAAGAAGAAGAAGAAGAAGAAGAAGAAGAAGAAGAAGAAGAAGAAGAAGAAGAAGAAGAAGAAGAAGAAGAAGAAGAAGAAGAAGAAGAAGAAGAAGAAGAAAATGGCTATGGGGTCCTTGGTGCTCTCTGAGTTTGGTGGTTTTCTTGCAGACATTTCATGACTCAACTAGGTAACATCATCAGTGCTAGAAAGAGTCAGGTTTTCAAGGAGGAGGAAGAGGGAGGAGGAGGAGGAGGAGGAGGAAGAAGAAAGGAAAAGGGCTGTGGGCTCCTTGGTGCTCTCTGAGCTTGGGTGGTTTTCTTGCAGACATTTCACGACCCAACTAGGGAACATCATCAGTGCTAGAAGTTTACTCAAACCTCCCTCCCTTCTAGCACCGATGACGTTCCCTAGTTGGGTCACGAAACGTCTGCAACAGAACCACCCAACTCAATGATCCCCAAGGACCCATCAGTCCAGCCTTGAGCGACAGACATCCTCTTCTCTGCTCACGCTGCCTCCTGCCACGGGATTGCTCCAGAGAAAAAGAGAGGCCCTGATTTGCTTTCTCCTACCTTTGATTCCTTCCCCAGTTGGATAACCGCAAGTTCACGATAAACCCTCGGCTTCCTCCCCTCACCGTCTTGGAGCAGAGAGATCACCAGTGGGTTCCTAAGGACAAGAACCTGTGAGTTGCAGCTACCGATGGCTTACTTGTACCCCTTGCCTACAAGTGATCTTGCAGTAGTATTCTCTCTCTCTCCCTCTCTCATTCACACACACACACACACACACAAACACACACGAGATCCTCAGGGTTTCCTTTAAGCCAGTGGTTCTTAACCCTTTTGAACAAATCGCCCCCTTGAGTCAATGAGGAAGTTGTCATCGTCCCCCTTCCCGAACATAACCTGTCAATCACAACATAGGAAATAATTCTTCAATTTATGCAAACACTTTTTTTTTATTTCTTTAAAATTGTCATCAGGACATATCGATGCAAATAATTTATTTCCA
Organism: Protobothrops mucrosquamatus; assembly: GCF_001527695.2. Classification (NCBI taxonomy): domain Eukaryota; kingdom Metazoa; phylum Chordata; class Lepidosauria; order Squamata; family Viperidae; genus Protobothrops; species Protobothrops mucrosquamatus. The sequence continues at coordinate 66,194 of NW_015387673.1, forward strand.
GTCTTTTTCCCATATCTCGACTGTGTGAAAAATTTTGGTGCCACCCGTCACTTTATTCCCAAACTTCGTGATATGTGTATTTCATTATTCTCTGATTTATTCAAGACACTTAAATGTAATGACCACTGAAAACAAAATTCAACTGCAAGAAAGTGAAATGCCCAAAAAGAAAAACAGTAACATTTAATGATTGAAATTACAAGTGAAATTTAAGACGCAAAAAGAAATATAAAAAGGGTAGAGGCTGCTGCGCAACGCGCATGAAGATAAGCGATGCGCATTCACATAGGTACGGCGTTCTGTACTGAAGCTAGCTGGAGGAACATTTGAAAACACAATTCAATCCACTCATAGCGAGCGATCTGATGTTTTTGTACGACAGATATGCAGCGATTCACTGTACGAAAAGTCTCAAAAGTGTCCCCAAAACTTCTCGCTCCATCGCCCCCATTTCGCCCCCTTTTTGTTCCTTCGCCGTGTCGCCCCTTTTTGTTCCATCGCCCCCCCTGAAAAATGAAGGGCGATATCGCCCAGGTTAAGAACCACTGCTTTAAGCAACGTTAAAACAGAGTGCAAACGAGGAGGAAGAAACAACAAGGGTAAAACTAGGCCCGAGATAAGAGGGAAATAAAAGGATCGCTAAAACTCGTTGATGCCAACGCCATTCGCGGGGTGGTGGTGGCGTGGAAAATAATGTCTTTTACTTCCATACCATTTCACACATTCCTCGACTTTACGGCCGCAGGGCGGCCCGCAATTTCTGTCGCTTGGCTGTCAAAAGTGGGTTTTGTCCCGTTTTATGACCTGCCTTCTCACGGGCGTTAAGCGAATCTGGCTTTCCCCCCCCCTCCCGCAGACTTCGCTTGCTCGGAAGGTCGCAAAAGGGGAATCACGTGACACACACACACACACACACACATACACAAACACACACACACACAAACCGCCCCCGGGACACTGCAACCGTCGTAAATAGGAGTCGGTTGCCCAAGGATACGAGTTTGGATCACGTGACCGTAGGGGAAATGCTGTAATAGTTGTGTGGAAAAAGAGTCATAAGTCATATTTTTTTTTGCAGTCACTAGGCAAATGCTTGTAAATTGAGGAGTGTCTGGATTAGTATTCCGTGCCCAAGGATTATCTAGTCCAGGGGTAGGCAACCTTGGCTCTTTTATGACTGGTGGACTTCAACTCCTAGAATTCCTGAGCCAGCCACGCTGAGGAGAAATGGAGAGGTTTCCATGCTGAGCCATGCTGGCTGAGGAATTCTGGGAGTTGAAGTCCACGAGTCATAAAAGAGCCAAGGTGGCCTACCCCTAATCTAGGGGTATTGTGCTTTATCCAGCCCTATAGATTCACTTCTCATCCTAGGGCAGGGGTAAACAACCTTGGCTCTTTTATGATTGGTGGACTTCAACTCCCAGAATTCCTGAGCCAGCATGGCTCAACATGGAAACCTCTCCATTTCTCCTCAGCATGGCTGGCTCAGGAATTCTGGGAGTTGAAGTCCACGAGTCATAAAAGAGCCAAGGTTGAGTACCCCTGTCTTAGGGGTTCATGTCTCCCCAGTTTATAAGCCCTCAGGGGCTCTATAGGCTTCCAATGATTGTGTATTATGAACCAAGCCCTTAAAATGGCTGAAAACATCCTTTGCAGGCAAGTCCCATGTCAGCTCAGCCAACTCTGGTTTAGAATAGGATAGACTGACAAGAGTTGGAAGGGACCTTGGAGGTCTTCTAGTCCAACCCCCTGCTCAGGCAGGAAACCCTATACCAGGGGTCTTCAAACTTGGCCCTTTTAGGACTTGTGGACTTCCAACTCCCAGAATTCCTCAGCCAGCGTGCCTGGCTAAGGAATTCTGGGAGTTGAAGTCCACAAGCAGGGGACTTCAAACTTGGCCCTTTTAGGACTGGTGGACTTCAACTCCCAGAATTCCTCAGCCAACGTGCCTGCCTCAGGAATTCTGGGAGTCAAAGTCCACAATTCATGAAAGGGCCAAATTTGAAGACCCCGTGTCCTATACCTTTTCAGACAAATGGCTCTCCAAGCTCTTCTTAAAAACTTCCAGTGTTGGAGCATTCACAACTTCTGGTGGCAAGTCGTTCCACTGGTTAATTGTTCTGTCAGGAAATTTCTCCTCAGTTCCGGGTTGCTTCTCTCCTTGATTAGTTTCCATCCGTTTGTTCTTGTCCTGCTTTCAGGTGCTTTGGAGAAGAGGTGGATCCCCCCTTTTTTATGGCAGCCCCTCAAATATTGGACGACTGATATCATATCACCCCTGGCCCTTCCCTTCATTAAACTAGACATCCCCAATTCCAGCAATCGTTCTTTGCTTCGTAAGAGAGTTAAAAGTCAGTTATGTCTTAACCAAGAGGCAATCTAGCAGGAGGAGGGAATTATCCCTGCCCCACCAGTTAAAATTCAAGTCCCCTTTTATAGAAATCCAGAAGAACAGAGTTGGAAGGGACCCTGGAGGTCCTCTAGCCTGACCCCCCTGCTCAAGTAGGAAATCCTATCCCCATTCAGCACCAATTGCTCTTCGATCTCTTCTTGATGGATCTTTTGATGTTTTCAGGGTCATGTGGACCGACTGGGAAGCCTCTCGCCACATTTGCAAGTCCCTCCTGGAGGCCAAAGTGTACTCCCGATTGGTTGACTTCGACAGCCACTTGGATGACATCAGACAAGACTGGACCAATCAGCAGCTGAACACGGAAATCGCCCAGTTGGTATCGGTAGCCAATGGCAGTGCTTGAAGGAGGAGCCGGGCTAATTTGTAAGGATCTTTAAACCTGGTTCCCTCCAGCTTCCTTAAGAGCATCCGGGATGTCGGATTAGCCCAGATAGAAGCCAGGATCACGTGATTGAGGCCCCGCCTCTTATTAACGGCAAGGCTGCCATCTTGACTGTCTTATCTCCTCCCGCCCCAACAAGGAGACGCCTCTCTTGAAGAAGAAAAAGGATGAATTTGCTTCGAAATTTCTGTTGTTTTTAATTTATTCCATCTTTGCAAAAGCAATTTGCCCCAACCAAATTCTTGTTTTTTTAAAAAAGGAGGGATTTAACCCCTTCCCCGTTTTATCCAGGTAGTCCTCGAACTGACGACCACAGCTGAGCCCAAAATTTCTGTCAGTAAGCGAGACGTTGGCTAAAATTGAGTTTTGCCCCATTTTAAGACCTTTCTTGACTCACTGTTATTTGATAAGTTAGTAACCTGGTTGTTAAGTGAGGTCGCAAAAGAGGATTCCATGACCCTGGGACGCGGCGACCGTCGTAAATATGAACCCTCTGGATTTCGAGCGCGTGAACGCGGGGAGGCTGCAACGGTCGTTAAGTCTGAAAAAAAGTCGTAAGTCCCTTTTTTTCAGCAAGGTTGTTAACTCTGAGCGGTCGCTAAAAGAAATGTTGTAAATCAAGGACTACCTGGAATTTCAGAAGATTTTATATGTATAAAACCCATCGGATTCCAGAGAGAGAAGCCCAACCGCAATTCTTCGCTTAGGACCCAAATTAAATGTTTCCTCTCACCAGGTTTTAAAGATCTGTTTATTGAAAGAGGATCAAGTTGATCAGGGAAGGAAAAAAGGGTCCAGGAGATGACCTGATCGCTGGCTAAACTTTTTAGTAGATCATCCCTTTGTTTTCATCCCGGGGCTTCTTAATCTTGTCAAAATTCTTCAGGATGCTGTCGTAGGTCACAGCCTAGGAAGAGAGAGGAGAGGAGAGATCACAGGGGTCCTCGCCAGAAAGATAATATAGAATTAGAATAGAGAATAGAACAGAACAGAGAATAGAACAGAATAGAATAGAATATTAATAGAATAGAACAGAACAGAATAATATTAGAATAGAATAGAATAGAATAGAATAGAATAGAATAGAATAGAATAGAATAGAATAATATTAGAATAGAATTACAATTACAATAGAAGAACTATAGAAAATATGGAATGGAATAGAATAAAATTAGAATAGAGAACGGAAAGAATGGAAAGGAATAGAAAATATGGAATAGAATAGAATAAAATTAGAATAGAGAACAGAACAGAAAATACGGAACGGAATGGAACGTGGCAATTTAAAAAGGTGTGGTGGACTTCAAATCTTGAGGTTATTTTTCTCCTATATCCACCATAACAGTATAACGGAGTTGGGAGGGACCTTGGAGGTCTTCTAGTCCTGCCCCCTGCCCAAGCAGGAGAACCTGTACCAGAAGTAGGCAACCTTGGCTCTTTTTATGACTCGTGGACTTCAACTCCCAGAATTCCTGAGCCAGCATGGCTCAGCTTGGAAACCTCTCCCTTTCCCCTCAGCAGTTGGGAGTTGAAGTCCACAAGTCATCAAAGGGCCAAGTTGGAAGACCCCCGGTCTTAAGTGTGAAAAACGGTCGTTAAGTCACTTTTTTCAGCGCCGTTGTGACTTTGAACGGTCACTAAACAAACCGTTGTAAGTCGGGGACTAGAGTCATTAATTAATCTATTATATAAATAAAAATGTAACTGTTCGTTTGTTCAAAATCTTAAATCTCCGAAAGTTCTTCACCGATTGCTTTGAAATTTTGACACAACGTTGCATTCGAATATGCGCGTTTTTATATACCTACTATTATATAGATGTCACACCTGTGACAGGTAAAAACATGCTTTTTTTTGAAAAACAGCGCCATCTGTTGGACGTAAAAGCAACACACGCTACCATTTAACCAGAGTGAGCCACAGCAACGAGTGGCCGGGTTCAGCTAGTAAGAAATAAATTAATTCATAAAAAAAAAACAAATTAAAAAAAAAAGCAAAGGGCTGTCTTGATGGATCACCGGGTCTTTTTCGGCCGTTCGGTTTTCTCTCTTTCTAAATTTCCCCGAAGTTTCTCAGCCGATGGATCAAAGGGAGGGTTAAGAGAGGAACGCTTATCTCTCTGTGGCATCCTTGGATGGGACGGGGCTCCCGGTTGGCCAATTTTGGAGAGATTTGTGTGAAAGGTGGCAGTTTTTTGATTTTTTTTTTTTTAATTTGTGGAAACTCCTGTACAGAATTCTGCAGCTCTCGGTGGGGGGGGGGTGTTTGAGGTCATCGTTCAGTGTTTTTTTTGGGGGGGGGGAAATAAAAATGTTGGGTGAAACAGCCTCAGCATTGACCTCCCCACAAGGACTCACGTAAATGTTTCTCAATTCGTTGACCATGAATCGGATTTCGGCATACTCCGCTTCGTCGATCTCGTGGACCAGCTGGCGGTAGTCGCCCTGTAAGTGACGGAGAGAAGGAACAAACAAACGTTTGAGCAATGACACCGTTTCGAGTTCGATCCCGACACGCAAAGATTTAACGGAAAGGGAGGGAGACGTACCACGTGGGGAGTCTTAGCAGCTTTGGCAACGGCGTCGCCCCGTTCAGAATAATACCTTGAGAAACGGACGAGAAAAGAGAATTTAAACCTCAGGGAATTAAAGGCACATTTTCACCGTGAGAGAAAGCGGGGTGAAGTCGCTGGCGTCTTGAGTTCTAGTCCTCCCACAACATAAAAGGGGGACTCTGGGCTGGTCCCTTCCTGTCAACCCAGCCTACCTTGCAGGGCTGTTGTGGGGAACAGGCTAGAAACCAGGAGTCGGTAAGTTCTAGTCTGGCCTCAGGCATGAAAGCCAGCTGGGTGACTTTGGGCCAATCAACGGGAGACGGTGAGTTCTAGTCCCGCCTTAGCCATGAAAGCCAGCTGGGTGACTTTGGGCCCATCATCAGGAGACAGTGAGTTCTAGTCCCGCCTTAGCCATGAAAGCCAGCTGGGTGACTTTGGGCCCATCACCAGGAGACGGTGAGTTCTAGTCCCGCCTTAGCCATGAAAGCCAGCTGGGTGGCTTTGGGCCCATCACCAGGAGACGGTGAGTTCTAGTCCCGCCTTAGCCATGAAAGCCAGCTGGGTGGCTTTGGGTCAATGACCAGGAGACGGCGAGTTCTAGTCCTGTCTTAGCCATGAAAGCCAGCTGGGTGACTTTGGGCCAATCACCAGGAGACAGTGAGTTCTAGTCCTGTCTTAGCCATAAAAGCCAGCTGGGTGACTTTGGGCCAATCACCAGAAGTCAAGTTCTAATCTAGACTCTAGCCCAGGGGTAGGCAACCTTGGCTCTTTTATGACTCGTGGACTTCAACTCCCAGAATTCCTGAGCCAGCATGGCTCAGCTTGGAAATGTCTCCCTTTCCCCTCAGCATGGCTGGCTCAGGAATTCTGGGAATTGAAGTCCACAAGTCATAAAAGGGCCAAGGTTGCCTACCCCTGCTCTAGAGGATGGCGTTTCCCATCCCTGCCAGGAAAACTTTTTAAATAAATTTTAAAAAAATCTGCATTTTTGCCAGCTGCAAAGCTGCAGACAGACTCGATCCGAGCTGCAGACTGAGGCCTCGGTTCTCTTAGGATCCTGAGGCAAGAATTCATTGTTCCACCGGTCCCTCTTGTTGGGCCAGATCTGATTGTTCTATAATCTGACCGATCTCTGGGACGTGTCTCAGGGCAAGACGATTAGTGCAGTGGAAGAAGGTGGTTTCCTTGGGAGTGACTTGCAGTTGAGGCATAAAGCAAGGTCCAAGGTTGAACTACTAAAACTATTAAAATAAGATTTTCACGCCTGAAAAGTTCAGCTCACCAGCAGCAAAAAGTTCTGTTCTTTTAAATCGGGGCAAAGCAGAGAGATTTAAGGCAATTTTTTTTTTAGCCTAGGCGCAGGGTTAGGCAACCTTGGCTCTTTTATGACTCGTGGACTTCAACTCCCAGAATTCCTGAGCCAGCCATGCTGAGGGGAAAGGGAGAGGTTTCCGAGCTGAGCCATGCTGGCTCAGGAATTCTGGGAATTGAAGTCCACCAGCCATAAAAGAGCCAAGGTTGCCTATCCCTGTTTTAGGGGTTCATGTCTCCCCAGTTTATAAGCCCCCAGGGGCTCCCTAGGCTTCCATTGATTGTGTATTATGAACCAAGCCCTTAAGCCCTAAAAACATCCTTTGCAGGCAAGTCCCATGTCAGCTCAGCCAACTCTGGTTTAGAATAGGATAGACTGACAAGAGTTGGAAGGGACCTTGGAGGTCTTCTAGTCCAACCCCCTGCTCAGGCAGGAAACCCTATACCAGGGGTCTTCAAACTTGGCCCTTTTAGGACTTGTGGACTTCAACTCCCAGAATTCCTCAGCCAGCCACGCTGAGGGGAAAGGAAGAGGTTTCCAAGCTGAGCCGTGCTGGCTCAGGAATTCTGGGAGTTGAAGTCCACATTGATTTAGCGATTGTCAAAGCTACAAAAGCACTGGAAAAAAACCCTGACTTAGGAGCGTTTTTCACGCTTACGACCGTCGTGGTATCCCCATGATCACGTGATCAAAATTCAGGGGCTGTTTTTACGACAGTTGTGGAATTCAGGGGTTCAAGTGATCGCCATTTGCAACTTTGGGGAGGGGGCAAAATCAATGGGGAAAGCCAGATTCACTCAACGACCGTGTGATTCACTTAACAACGGAAACAGAAGGAAGTAGCCCGCTTCTTGAATCTGCATTCAGACTTACTTGGAGATGTGTGTTTGAAATCCTTCCAGCTTCGTCCGGACTGAGGTCAACAATTCATATACTTTTTCCTAGAACAGAGAAAGAGAGATAGAGGGGGGGAGGGGGAGGGGAAAAATAATAATTTAATTGTAATTATAAGGTAAAGCAGTGTTTCTCAAACTCAGCAGCTTTAAGATGGATGGACTTCCACTCCCAGAATTCCCCAGCCAGTGTGCTTTAAGATGAGTGGACTTCAAGTCCCAGAATTCCCCAGCCAGCTTGCTTTAAAATGGGTGGATTTCAACTCCCAGAATTCCTCAGCCAGCTTGCTCTAAGATGGGTGGACTTCAACTCCCAGAATTCCCCAGCCAGCTTGCTTTAAAAATGGGTGGATTTCAACTCCCAGAATTCCCCAGCCAGCATGCTTTAAGATGGGTGGACTTCGACTCCCAGAATTCCTCAGCCAGCCATGCTTTAAGATGGGTGGACTTCAACTCCCAGAATTCCCCAGCCAGCATGCTTTAAGATGGGTGGATTTCAACTCCCAGAATTCCTCAGCCAGCATACTTTAAGATTGAGTGGACTTTGACTCCCAGAATTCCCTAGCTAACTTGCTTTAAGAGGAGTGGCCTTCAACTCCCAGAATTCCTCAGCCAGCATACTTTAAGATGGGTGGACTACAACATGGCTGGCTGGGGAATTCTGGGAGTTGAAGTCCCGCCCATCTTAAAGCTGCTGAACTTGAGACATATTGATGTAACGGTGGAAGATAGTTTCTGAAAATCATCTGGATATTTCCAAAGAAAAGAGAACTGGAGGGGTTGGGAGACAAGGGAAACTCACCTGCACCGCAACCCCAAAATTATTCCCGTCTTCAATCCGGGGAACGAGGAGCTGCAGCCAGAGAGAAATCTGGAAAAAAAAGAGACCAGATCCCAGCTCAGCGTGTTTCCTGCAAACTTGCCAAGACAGGGATCAGCCAGGGATCTCGTGCAGTTGCTCACCACGTTCAGTTTCTCCTTGGCGCCCTGGATCTCGGGTTTGACCCGGTTCAGCAGAGCCGTGATCTTGTCGTTGTGGCAAACCGGACCACACGGTGGAGCTGGGAAAGGAGGAGAGACACTTGAGAGACCAGAATTGGGGTTTGTTTGGTTTTTTTGCAAAGGCCGCTGGGAAAAACATGGCTGCCCTTAAACACGCGATGTGCAAAACGGAAGAGAAAATATACTGCTTCCTCGATGGAAAGGTTAGAAGAGTTTTGTCACGTTCCGTTATCAGGTAGTCCTCGGCTTAGAACATAGGCTAACGGAGTTGGAAGGGACCCTGGAGGTCTTCTAGTCCAGCCCCAGCTCAAGCAGGAAACCCTGCTACGCCATTTCAGACAAAGGGTGAAAAACCTCCAGTGATCGAGCAAGGAAGATGACTAGGAAGCCGGAGGCTAAAACATGCGGAGAACAGAACATGGTAACAGAATAACAGAGTTGGAAGGGATCTTGGAGGTCATCTAGTCCAACCCGCTGCTCAGGCAGGAGTCCCTAAACCAGGGGTCTTCAAACTTGGCCCTTTGATGACTTGTGGACTTCAACTCCCAGAATTCCTCAGCCAGGCACGCTGGCTGAGGAATTCTGGGAGTTGAAGTCCACAAGTCCTAAAAGGGCCAAGTTTGAAGACCCCCTGCCTTAGACCATTCCAGACCAGGCAACTAATATTGTAAAATGGGGCAAAACTGATTTTTTTTAAACACCCAAAAAATTGAGGGTCCATTTTGGTTCTCAGGTCACTAAATCAACAGTTTTAAGTCCAGGACCCCCTGTAAACTTGCTCAGGCTGGCACTTAGGTAATAAAACTGGGATTTGTGGTCAGAAATAATAATAATAATAATATCACTACTAAAAAAAAAGAAGAGATTCAGCTTAGGAACTTTGCACAGGCAGATCTTGTTAATCAAGGAGGGTTGTTTTTTTTAAATAATGGGCCAACGCTAAATTGCCTTCACGCCCTCCGCCAGAGGCCTCTTCCCGCCTCGCTAAACCCAGTTCCACTCAGCTGCTCAGCCAGGAAGCTGGTCTGCTCAGCTCCCGTCTTGATCCCGTCTTTTCATGGGATTGTGGTTACTTAAAAAAAATTGAATTTTTTTTTAAAAAAAGTCTAGAGCAGCGTTTTTCAAGCTTGGCCCCTTTTAAGATGGGCGGACTTCAACTCCCAGAATTCCCCAGCCAGCTGGGAGTTGGAAGTCCACCCATCTTAAAGGGGCCCAGGTTGAAAAAACGCTTCTAGAAGATCCGCCCCTTTTTAATACACATTAAAAAGGGACAGAGCTTCAGTCTTGAGCCCCATCGTACCTTTTTTTGACCTTGTAAAGGGCTTCTGCGCGAGGCTCGACTTGGGAATACCGTGGATTCTCTGATTGGAAGCCGCTGAACCGCTTCCCTTTCCCTAAAATGTCCTCTCAACCCCTCTGTACCTTTTTCTTCGTCCTCCGACGACTTCTTAGAACTCTTCTCTTCTTTTTTGTCCTCCTTCCCTTCTTTCTGCAGGGAGGGAGGGAGGAAAGGAAGGAAGGAAAGAAGAGAGGGAAGGAAGGAAGGAAGGAAGGAAGGAAGGAAGGAAGGAAAGAAGAGAGGGAGGGAAGGAAGGAAGGAAGGAAAGAAGGAAGGAAGGAGGGAAGGAAGAATAGAGGGAGGGAGAGAAGGGAGGAGGAAGGGTGGGAGAGAGGGAAAGGAAGGAAGGAAGGAAGAAGGGAGGGAAGGATAGAGGGAGGGAGAAAAGGGAGGAGGAAGGGAGGGAAGGAGAGAGGGAGGGAGGGAAGGAAGGAGGGAGGGAAGAATGGAGGGAGGGAGAGAATGGAGGAGCAAGAGTGGGAGAGAGAGAGAAAGAAAGGAAGGAAGGAAGGAAGGAAGGAAGGAAGGAAGGAAGGAAAGAAGGAAGGAAGGAAGGAGGAAGGGAGGGAAGATAGAGGGAGGGAGAAAAGGGAGGAGGAAGGGAGGGAGAGAGGGAGGGAAGAATGGAGGAGCAAGAGTGGGAGAGAGAGAAAGAAATAAAGGAAGGAAGGAAAGAAGGAAGGAGGAAGGGAGGGAGGGAAGAATAGAGGGAGGGAGAAAAGGGAGGAGGAAGGGAGGGAGGGAAGGAAGGAGGGAAGAATGGAGGGAGGGAGAGAATGGAGGAACAAGAGTGGGAGAAAGAGAGAAAGAAAGAAATAAAGGAAGGAAGGAAAGAAGGAAGGGAGGGAGCGAGGTAAAGAAGGAAGGGAGGGAGGGGGAGAGAGGGGGAGGTAAGGAGATAGGGAAGGAAGGAAGGAAAGAAGGAGGGAGGGAAGGAAGAACGGAGTGAGGGAAAGGGAAGGGAGGAGGGAGAGAGGGAAAGAAAGAAGGAAAGAAGGAAAGAGGGAGGGAGAGAGAGAGGAAGGAAGGAGATGAGGAGGGAGAAGGGTTACATGATCAAAATGAGATTTCGCACATTAAAATGAGATGTTCCATTTAGCAACCTAAAAATTGGGCCCAGCTGTGCTCGTTAAGTGGAGGACGACCTGTGAAAATTAATTACAGGCCTGCCAGAGCCTTGAGTTTTAAAATGCCTTTCGTCACGCTCAAAAGAACTGGGGTGTGGAAGAATTAAGACACCCCACAGCCGTTTCCCAACAGGGCAGGGTGGATTAAATAAATTAAATAAAAAAACCCCAAGCGTTACTTAACTATTAAGTCGGTGCCAAGATATTCCCTTTATCCCTCTGGGCACATAGGACAAGGTAGAAATTAAATCGGGCTGGAATCCTAACAGGATCAACTTCTTCTCTTCGACTGGTTGAATTCCAGTTGGAAAAAGAAGGGAGATTTTTGCCCTTTGCAAGCTTGATTGGGTCTCTTGGGGAAGGGGGGGGGGGAATGAGGGAAGGAGAGATCAACCTTCCCTGCAGGGATCTCCAGAGGGGATCCGGGATGAGAATCAGCCTTTCGTTCAAGGACACAAAAGATCCAGAACTTTTAGAGTCAACAGACTTTTCTGGGATATGAATCTGTCCTCTAGATCTGGATGAAGACACTTTGAGTGTTTGGCCACTTTAAGAGGGGAGGACTTCAACTCCCAGAATTCCCCAGCCAGCCATGAATTCTGGGAGTTGAAGTCCACCCCTCTTAAAAGTGCCCACAGAATAGAATAGAATAGAAATTAGAATAGAATAGAAATTAGATTAGAATAGAATATAAATTAGAATAATTAGAAATTAGATTAGAAATTAGATTAGATTAGAATAGAAATTAGAATAAAATAGATTAAAAATTAGATTAGAATAGAATAAAATAGAATATAAATTAGAATAGATTAGAAATTAGAATAGAATAAGGAATAGAATAGAATAGATTAGAAATTAGATTAGAATAGATTAGAATAGAATGGAAATTAGAATAGATTAGAAATTAGATTAGAATAGAATAGAATAGAATAGAATAAGGAATAGAATAGAATAAGGAATAAAATAGAATAAGGAATAATAATAGAATAGAATAGAATAGAATAGGAGCTGGAAGGGACCTTAGAGGTCAACTAGTCCAACCCCCTGCTCAGGCAGGAAACCCTAGACCAGGAATAGGCAACCTTGGCTCTTTTATGATTCATGGACTTCAATTCCCAGAATTCCTGAGCCACCTAGACCATTTCATACAGTCTCTTCTGTTCTAAGACCTCTCTGCATGCTAACCAGGCTACCAAAATAGGAATTTCAAACCCCGTAAAGGACTTTTGCTAACTTACCGGCCAAACAAACCAGGATTACGAATAACTCACCCACATCCGCTTTGCAAGCCATTCAAGTCAACGGATTATTTGCACGTGGTCCAGAGAGAGGATCGGGCAAAGAGCAGCCACGTTTTCATGGGCCAAAAACGTCCACCCGAAACGCCAGCCTCACAACCTTCAACGCAATAATTGCGGGTTTTGCTTACCTCCTTCTGTTTGCGACGTTCCTCGTCCTTCTTGGGATCCGGCACGGGAATATCTAATTCGGCCCGGAGCGAAATGAGATCCGCCACGTTCAATTCAGGAGCCTAGAAAGAGACAGCGGAGTTATTTTGCTCCCTGCTTGACGCGCTCAATCCCTTAATCTGAGCTTCGTCTTTTTTTAGATTGGGCGGCCAACGGGATTCGCACTCGCGGCCCACTTGGTTTTTCCTTCCCTTTAGAATCTTTCAGGAAGAAGACAATCAAGGAAGGTAGGAAAACTCACTCGACAGGTGTAATACAGACAGTCCTCGATTTACGACCACAATTGGGAGCAGAACGTCCGTCACTAAACAAGGCAGTTGCTAAGTGAGTTACATCCGATTTTATGACCTTTTATGTTAGGCGAATCGTTCTCCCCCACTGACTTTGTCCGAAGCTGGTTGGGAAGGCAACGCCACAACTGTCACAAATACATGACAGTTGCCAAGCGCCCAAATTTTGATCACGTGACCCTAGAAATGCTGCAACGGTCGTAAGTTTGAGGACTGGCTGTAAAACTTACTTTTTTTTTAGCGTCACTATAATTTGGAACAGCTACTATATGAATAGTCGTAACTTGGGGACTCTCTAGAACAGGGGTCTTCCAACTTGGCCCTTTTATGACTTGTGGACTTCAACTCCCAGAATTCCTTAGCCAGCATGCCCGGCTGAGGAATTCTGGGAGTTGAAGTCCACAAGCAGAGCTCTTCCAACTTGGCCCTTTGATGACTTGCGGACTTCAACTCCCAGAATACCTCAGCCAGCTGTGCCTGGCTGGGGAATTCTGGGAGTTGAAGTCCACAAGCAGGGGTCTTCAAACTTGGCCCTTTTGACTTGTGGACTTCAGCTCCCAGAATTCCTCAGCCAGCATGCCTGGCTGAGGAATTCTGGGAGTTGAAGTCCACAAGCAGGGCTCTTCAAACTTGGCCCTTTTATGACTTGTGGATTTCAACTCCCAGAACTCCTTAACAAATGTCTCACTTAGCAACAGAAATTTTGGGCTCATTTGTGGTCGTGACTTGAGGACTAGCTGCATGGCTTGGTTGCAGATTTTGAGTTTGGGGGGGGAGAGTTTTGCAAACAATTGTGTCTTCAACCTTTCATCGTCCGGATAATTCACGGTTCTTTTTAATCTTTTTAATTTTCGTTTCTCCATCCGCCCGAAGGCCAGCCTCACCTTCAGAAAATTACTGAGCTCCACCACTTTCTCAGGAAATCTTCTGGCAACGAGTTCTTCAGCCTGAGGAAGAAAGGAAAGATTAAAAGTCTGAGTGGATTTCAAACAGCAAAAGGAAAAGAAGAAAAAAGGAAAAGAAGAAAAAAAAAGAACAGGGGTCCATTTTGTAGATGCGCCGAACATGGTCTTTTTACCCATGAAATGAAATTGAAAAACATTTTACCTCAAGTGAAAATGAAAACATTTTACATTCAACGAAATTAAAAACATTTTACATTCAGCGAAATTAAAGACGTTTTACATTCAACGAAATTAAAAATGTTTTACATTTAACGAAATTAAAGATGTTTTACATTCAACGAAATTAAAAACGTTTTACATTCAACGAAGTTAAAAATATTTCACATTCAATGGCATAAAAACCATTTTACATTCAATGAAATTAAAAATATTTTATAATTGTAATGTTTTATGGGACTAAATGTGGTTGGTGCCAATAACCCACACCTGCAACCACCTTTAAATATGGAAGCAGTTATTATTATTATTATTATTATTACTGTTGTTATTGTTGCTTTGTTGTTTAATATTATTGTTTTGTTGCTATTTAATTAATATTATTGTTTTGTTGTTTATTGTTGTTATTGTTCGTTGTGGTTTGTTGCATTATTATTATTATTATTATTATTATTATTGATTTCTGACTCTTTCATCTGGTCTTTTTATTTCTGTGTTTTCTTTTTTTTATACAAAGTTTTATTAATTTTTTTTATACAATTCAATAGTAATCATTCAACAAAACATGTTCTCTGAGTATCTTATTCACTAATACAAATTAAATTCCTAATCCCTAAATCTTTTCTCTAACCATTGATAAAGTAGGTCCCAAGTTTGAAAATGTTCTGTTTCTTCTTTTTCTTTCACCCTTAAAGTAAGTCTGTCCATTTCTGCAGTCTTATTATTGCTGTTTTTGTTTGTTGTTTTGTCGCTTTATTATTATTATTATTATTATTATTATTATTATTATTATTATTGATTTCTGGCCCTTTCATCTGGTCTTTTTATTCCTGTGTTTTATTTCTGTATTTTCTTATTTCTATACGTTCTCTACATTTGCTGGGATGGGGGGGCGCATCATTAGATCATTTATAATATTAATAATAATTTATTATTATAATAATAATAATTTATAATGTTAATAATAATAAATAACAATATTTTTTTAGAATATTTTACAGAAAGATACGAAGCAGAAGGCAGAGGAATTGAAGACCCAACAAGTCGCTGTGGACTCAGCACTGGCACAGATTTTCTCCGGTGTGTGTGTGTGTGTGTGTGTGTGTGTGTGTGTGTGTTTGTGTGTCTGTGTGTGAAGAGGAGGACAACCGTACCCCCCAATTTCTCACCTGGACGCAAAGGTTCTCCTTGAAGGAGTTCACCTGGTGAAGAGAAAGAGAAACAAGGATGGGGAAGGAAAGCGAAAACTGGGAAGCAGCCGCAGCTGCTGGCGCCGAAGAGGACCCCGGGCGCCTCGCCAGGTGCCGGGACACCCGATCCCCCCCTACACCTGTTGGACGTCTCGCTCAGCCGGCCGTTTGACAGGAGACGGGGTGGGGTGCCAAGATAGCCCCTCCCTGCCTGCCTGCAGGCTTCTGAACTGGGGACCTGATTCACACACGCACCCCATCCAGGCCCCCTCCCCTCCTCCATTTCAGCCCCGGGGCTCCACAGCAATCCAACAGGTGAAGCTTTCTCCCTACTGACCCTCCTGCAAAAAAACACAGCCCGCCTACTCCCAAAACAGTCCAGGCCCGAACTCTGATCTGGGGTTCCTGTTCCGGTTTCTTTGCCCCTTCCCCCTTCTCCATTTTAGCAGGCTGCTTGGAACAATTCAACAGGTGAAGCTTTCTCGCCTCAAACAAGTCCTGAACCCCCCTTCCCCCCCATCCTGCTCTGTTTTCTTTGCCCAATCCAAGCTCCCCCTCCCCTCCCCCATTTTGGCAGGGTCCCTGCCTGGCTGCTTGGAACAATTCAACAGGTGAAGCTTTTTCTCCTCAAACAGGTCCCTCCCCCTCATCCTCCCCCAGATCTTGCTCTGATTTCTTGGCCCAATCCAAGCCCCCCCCCCTTTTCCCCTTCTCCATTTTTAGCAGGGTCCCTCCCTGCCTGGCTGCTGGGAGCAATCCAACAGGTGAAGCTTTTCCCGTTGGGAAAAAAAGGCCCCTTAGACCCGCTCAGTCACCCTCCAGGCTGAAGTCCAACAGGTGAAGCTTTCTCTCCCCCCCAAAAAAAACACCCCAAAAAGAGCCGCGCTGGACTGTTCCCATTGGAAGAGGAGCCCCTTAAACCCGCTCAGCCGCCCTCCAGGCGGAAGTCCAACAGGGGAGGCAGCTCCCACGCGGTGGGAGGGGACGCGCGACCCCCCTCCCCCGTTTACCTGCGCCTCGCACGCGGGGGAGATCTCCAGGGTGGCCATCGGAAGTGGGGGAGCAGCGGGGCTTGGGGTTTTGTTTTTTTTTTTGCACGTCTGAACGGCTGACCCGAGTCTGGGGGGTTGCAAAGGCGGCGGATCCGGGAAGCGGCTGGCACAAGCTGGGCGCGAAGCGAAAACGAAAGAGAAGCGGGAGGAGAGAAAAAGAAACCGGGCAGGGCTTCCCGGCGCAGGGAGGCGGGGCCGGGGCCGGGCGGATCGGCAGGCCGACATCCAACCGGTGCAGCCGGCCGGCCGGCCAGCCTCCTCCCCGCTGCAATTGCACCGGCGGCTTGGCGTGCACCGGCTGCTTTGCAGGCTCCCCCAATTGGCAGCAGCGGGGCGACTCCTGGTCCTGCACACAAACACACACACAGACACGCACAACCGCCTTGCAAGGTAGGCCGGGCGCTGCCCACGGCCCCCGCCCACCCGCGGGGCTTCCTTTGGCAGAAGCGCTTCGGATCCTCCACGATTGCAAAAGAAAGGAATTGGGGGAAGGGGACGTGGGGATTGGGGGGGGGGGGCTTGCTGAGACCCGGGGTTCTGCAACCGTCGGGCGCGGTCCTCGGATTTGCCGCGGGCGTTTCGTTTCGTTTCGGTGGGATGAATTCTCTAGTCTAGGCGGAATTTCTCCGCTCTTGGCCCCTTTAAGAGCTGTGGACTTCAACTCCCAGAATTCCCCAGCCAGCCAGATTGGATTGGATGGATGGCAAAATGCAGGCAGGTAGGTAGGTAGGTAGGTAGATATAGAAAAATGGAAATATAGAAAAATGGAAATAATAGAAAAATGGAGACAGAGACAGACACACAGACAGATATATAGAAAAATGGAAAGATAGATAGATAGATAGATAGATAGATAGATAGATAGATAGATAGATAGATAGATAGATAGATAGATAGATAGATAGATAGATAGATAGATAGATAGATAAAAATGGAGATATAGAAAAATGGAAATCTGGAAAAATGGAGATAGATAGATAGATAGATAGGGAAAATGGAAATACAGAAAAATGGAGACAGACACACACAGACAGATATATAGAAAAATGGAAATAGATATAGAAAAATGGAGACAGACACACAGACAGATATATAGAAAAATGGAAATATAGAAAAATATAGATAGATAGATAGATAGATGATAGATAGATAGATAGATAGATAGATAGATAGATAGATAGATAGATAGATAGATAGATAGATAGATAGATATAGAAAAATGGAAATATAGAAAAATGGAGATAGATAGATAGAGAGATAAAAATGGAAATATAGAAAAATGGAAATATAGAAAAATGGAGATAGATAATATGGAAAAATGGAAATACAGAAAAATGGAGACAGAGACAGACACACAGACAGATATATAGAAAAATGGAAAGATAGATAGATAGATAGATAGATAGATAGATAGATAGATAGATAGATAGATAGATAGATAGATAGATAGATAGATAGATAGATAAAAATGGAGATATAGAAAAATGGAAATCTGGAAAAATGGATAGATAGATAGATAGGGAAAATGGAAATACAGAAAAATGGAGACAGACACACACAGACAGATATATAGAAAAATGGAAATATAGAAAAATATAGATAGATAGATAGATAGATAGATTAAATAGATAGATAGATAGATTGATAGATGATAGATGATAGATATAGAAAAATGGAAATATAGAAAAATGGAGATAGATAGATAGATAGAGATAGATAAAAATGGAAATATAGAAAAATGGAAATATAGAAAAATGGAGATAGATAATATGGAAAAATGGAAATACAGAAAAATGGAGACAGAGACAGACACACAGACAGATATATAGAAAAATGGAAATATAGAAAAATGGAGACAGACAGATAAATAGATATAGAAAAATGGACATAAAAATGTAGATAGATAGATAGTAAAATGGAGATAGACAGATAGAATTATATCTCTGTCTCTGTCTATCCCTGCGAAGAGAAATAAACAATATCATAAGGAAATGCAGAAAAATCTTCTTTGGCTGAACTTGTACCTAATACATTTTGTCCCAACTCCTTAGCCAGCTTGGCACCAAACTTGGAAAAAATATTCCCCACCTATCCTCTTTTCTTCACCACCACCACCTCCTCCTCCTCCTCGCCACCATTATCATTATGTTCTAGCTCAGTGTTCCTCAACCGTGGCCCCTTTTAAGATCTATGTACTACAACTCCCAGAATCCCCCAGTCCCCCCCCTTTCCAATTCCATCCCTGGAATTCTGGGAGTTGAAGTCCACCCATCTTAAAGGGGTCCAGCTTGAGAAATAAGCGTTCTAGTGGTAGCTGTAGTAAGTTCACTAATTACTTAAAACTACAACATTAATTAAAAAAAACAAAATGGTGAGACAGACTTGGGGCTCTGAACCCCTTTTTCTGAGCTCTACTTCTTCGGAACCCCCGGAAACCACAAAGAGAGCTTTGGAAAGCGTCCTCCCTTTATTTGGACCAACCGACGGAGCGCCCTGACTTATGGCAGGCGTTCAGTTCTGCCTCAGGGCCTCTTTCGGGCTTCCCCGAAGAAAGAGGCCGGCCCCGGGTCTCCCCGGAGAGCACGGGCAGCGGTACCAACATCGGTAGGTGAGGAACCAGCACAGGGTGGCGATGGCGGCTCCCACAATTTTGTGGCTGTAATCGTACAGGTAGACCACCGTGCACGCCAGCAGGAAGTTCCAGAGCAGGAGGAGGAGGACGTTGAGCAGAAAAATGAGGCGCAGCGGGACCCCGGCGGGGTGACCCTGGGCCAGGTAACGCCGGAAGATGGCCGTCTCTTCCACCATCAGCAGGCAACAGAAGGTCAGCAGGAAAGTGTGATCCGAGACGTCATAGCCGTGCCATTTGTGGCTATTGTGCAGACATGTCCACTTGTCCGGCAGGTTGTTGACCAGGATCCCCTCCGGCACGGGGTCGAAGCAGTAGCCCGTCAGGTTCTCGATTAACAGGAAGGCTTCGGTGGCACCTAGCCAGAGGCCGGCGCCCACCGCCAAGCGGGCCAGATGTCGGAAGGTGAGCAAGATCTGGTGGGTGGCAAGGTAGACCACTAGAAGGATGAAGCCGCCGAGGAAAATGCAGCTCCAGCTCCAGGCGGATCGGACGAATTTTCTGGCCAGGGGTGGGGGGTAGAAAAAAAAGAGAGGGTGGGATTGAGGAATCGCAGATCCGAATGGGCTCAGGATGATGGACGCTCTGTGAGGAGAAGAAAAACAAACCAGGATCTGCTGCACTAAGCTAAGGTGGCCAGGTTCCACCTGGATATTTTGGTTCCAGGGAAGATGCTGTGAATTACAGGTAGTGCTCGACGTACGACCACGATCGAGCCCCAAATTTCTGTGGCTAAGCGAGACGGAGGATAAGTGAAGTCTGCCTCCATTTTACGACTTTTCTCGCCGCGGGTGTTAAGGGAATCACTGCAGTCATTCAGTTAGGACAGGGGTAGGCCACCTTGGCTCTTTTATGACTGGTGGACTTCAACTCCCAGAATTCCTGAGCCAGCCATGCTGAGGGGAAAGGGAGAGGTTTCCATGCTGAGCCGTGCTGGCTCAGGAATTCTGGGAGTTGAAGTCCACGAGTCATAAAAGAGCCAAGGTTGCCTACACCTGCTCTAAACTAATAAAGGCTAACAACAACAACAATAAAGTTGGAAGGGACCTTGGAGGTCATCTAGTCCAACCCCCTGCTCACATTAATTATGCTTTCATATGTTCTTCTAACTGAGTGGTCTTCCAACCTGGCTCTTTTATGACTCGTGGACTTCAACTCCCAGAATTCCTGAGCCAGCCATGCTGAGGGGAAAGGGAGAGGTTTCCAAGCTGAGCCATGCTGGCTCAGGAATTCTGGGAGTTGAAGTCCACAAGTCATAAAAGAGCCAAGGTTGCCTACCCCTGAGTTAGGAACACGGCTGTTAAGTGAGGCTGACTTCCCCGTTGACTTTGCGTGTCAGGTCGCAGAAGGGGAATCACGTGACACCACCCCCACCTCCCGGGACGCTGCAACCGTCATAAATAGGAATCGGTTGCCAAGCGTCTGAATTTTGATCACGGGACCGTGGGGATGCTGCGAACGTTGTGTAAAAAAATGGTCCCAAGTTACTTTTTTCAGTGCCGTTGAAACTTGGAACGGTCACTAAATGAACTGTTGTAAGCCGAGGACTTACCTGTATAGATTTTTTTTCCGTTCAATTTATGAAGATGCAGTCGAGTAAAGAACGGTGAGACTTTACACCAATCAGAGAATGGATTAACGGGAAAATAGGAACGAATAAATGATGAAATCAAGGGCGGGTAGTCCTCAGCTTACGACTGTTCGCTTACCGACTGTTCGAAGTTTCAGGGCCACTTATGATCTGGGTTTGTCATGTGATCGCATTTTGAATGCTCTGCAACCTGTCTACATTTACGACCCTTTGCAGCCGTTCGCCCAACTACGATTTACGAGGTTGTTTTACTGGAAACTGGCATTTCAAGCATAAAACCCCCATGGTGGACAATAATTTGTTTAACGACCGCTGTAAAAAAAGGTGATAAGAGTCACTTAGTTGAGTTGGGTGGCCATAGAAACTGAAGGACTGAATTAATTTTTTTTTAAAAAATCAGGCATGGCCATTTGGCGATCTGCTTAACGACCAGCACGGCTTACGGCCATAATTCAGGCCTCAATTACAATCATAAGCCGAGAACTTCTTTTGTCTGTTATATGAGGCTGTTAAGGATGAAAGAATGGAATGCAGCTAGTCCTCAAATTACGACTACAACGGAGCCCGTTTTTCCGCTGCTAAGCGAAACGTTTGTTAAGCGAGCGATGCTCCATTGTGCGACTTTTCTCGACACGGTTGTTAAATGAATCGCTGCGGTCGGTAAATGAGTAACAGGGTTGTTAAGTGAATCCGACTTCCCCGTTGACTTTGCTGGTCAGACGGTCGCAAAAGGGGATCGCGTGGCCCCGGGACGCTATGAGCGTCGTAAATGAGAGCCAGTTGCCGAGCGGCTGAATTTGGATCACGCGAGTGCTGCAACCGTGTGTAACAAAAAAAAACCCATAAGCCTCTTTGTTTTCCCAGAGTTGTCGTAACTTTGAACGGTCACAAAAGGAACGGTTGTGAGGAACTACCTGCAACCTTGGGTGACCTCGCGCAAAGCAGCGTTTAAAATGTGAAAAAGATGCAAAACGTGTTTTGGAATTAGTCCTTTTGCTGAGGTGGGCAACTATAGAAATCTATATAAATAAAAATGTAAATGTTCGTTTGTTCAAAATCTTAAATCTCCGAAAGGTCTTCACCGATTGCCTTGAAATTTTGACACAACGTTGCATTCGAATACGCGCGCGTTTTTATGTACCTACTATTATATAGATGTCACACCTGTGACAGGTAAAAACATGCTTTTTTTAAAAAAACAGCGCCATCTGTTGGCCGTAAAAGCAACACACGCTTTTACCAGACTGAGCCACAGCAACGCGTGGCCGGGGACAGCTAGTCTAATAAATAAAATTTAATCGCCCCTTTCCTCCCAAGCTGATGGCTGCCCCCACCATGCTCGCCCCTCTCCTCCTTAGGACCCAGCCCCCCCCCAAGAAGACCCCCCCGCAATCACTCACATGTTAAAGAAGTTGTGATGGTTGGCAAAGATAGCCTGGGGATTCACGTAGAACTGGAGCAGGGGCCCAAAAATGACCACGACCGCCAGCCAGAGGTGGTAAGCCCGACGGAGGCCCGGCACCCCCAGAAGCCAGGCGTACTGGTTGCTCCAGAAAATCACCAGGGCCTGGGCCCAGCCCGCACCCGTGGCCAGCAGCGAGAAGGGCTTCTTGGGGACCGGTCTTTCTGCCATCCCCCTCCCCTCGGCCCACCTGAAGGAGGCCACAAAGATGCCCCGGCGGTGAAGAACGAAGGAGAGAAGAAGAGTCAACGGAAGGGGGGAGAGAAAAAAATGTCATGTAAGAATGACGCCCGGCGACAGCTGCGGGCACGTTGAGTTGCTTGGCTGGAACAGCTGATCCAAGGACAGAAGGGCATAAGGATTAGGGGACCGGGGAGAGGGAGGGGGGGCTGGGGAGAAGACTTGGAGTACGAGAGCTGGAAGGGACCTCGGAGGTCTTCTAGTCCAGCCCCCTGCTCAAGCAGGAGGCCCTATACCCGTGGTGGCGAACCTATGGCACGGGTGCCAGAGGCGGCACGCAGAGCCCTCACTGTGGGCACGCGTGCCTTTGCCCCAGTCCTAGGCCTTCAGCTGGGTTTTATAAAACCTTTTCGCTTTAGGCCTCCACCATGTGCAAAAAAAAAGGTTCAATCAATCAGTCAATTTCAACTTCTCAGGGGGGGGGGGAAGATCTTGCAAAGTTGGAATTGATTGGTTGAACTTTTTAATTTCCACCCAGTCTGCTGTTACCACGGCAGCCACACCCACACAATGGGCCATGCCCACCCACCACTGGATTTTGGGTTGCAGTTTGGGCACTCGGTCTCTAAAAGGTTTGCCATCACTGCAGCCTGTACCATTTCAGACAAGTGGTTGTCCAGCCTCTTCTTAAAAACCTCCACAACTTCTGGTGGCCAGCTGTTCCACTGGTTCATTGTCCTCACTGTCAGGAAGTTTCTCCTTAATTCCTGGTTGCTTCTCTCCTTGATCAGTTTCCATCCGTTGCGTCTTGTTCCGCCTTCAGGCGTTTTCGAGAATAAACTTGAACCCCCCCCTCCCTTCTCTGGGGCAGCCCCTCAAATATTGCAACGTGTCTCCCCTAGTTCTTCTTTTGAAAATAACAAGAGTTGGAAGGGACCTTAGAGGTCATCTAGTCCAACCTCCTGCTCAGGCAGGAAACCCTATACCAGTGGTGGTGAACCTATGGCACGAATGTCAGAGGCGGCACTCAGAGCCCTCTCTATGGGTACGCACGCGGTTGCCCCAGTCCTAGGCCTTCAGCTGGGTTTTATAAAACCTTTTCTCTTTAGGCCTCTGCTGCTGTGTACAAAAAGAAGAGGCTTAATTAATCAGTCAATTTCAACTTCTCGCAGGAAAAAAAATCTTGCAAAGTTGGAATTGATTCAACTTTTTAGTCCCACCCAGTCTGCCGTTACCACTGCAGCCACACCCACCCGGCGATGCATAAGTGTGTTTTGGGTTGCAGTTTGGGCACTCGGTCTCTAAAAGGTTCGCCATCACTGCCCTATACCATTTCAGACAAGTGGCTGTCCAGTCTCTTCTTAAAAACCTCCAGTGTTGGGAGCGCCCACAACCTCCGGTGGCAAGCTGTTCCGCCGGTTAATGAAGTCCTCACTGTTAGGAAGTGTCTCCTTTTTTTCCTAGGTGGAACCTCTCTCCTCGATCGGCCGAGCAGAAATCCAAACGGTCAAATTCCAACCACTTTTATTAAGACGGACAAGACGTTTGCATCGCCCCTGAAACGGGAGAGGGCCGGACCCTCCCCTTCTACAAAAAACCTAGATTTGGAAGGGAGCCTCAGCACGGCGCGCCCCCTCCCAATACCGCAGAAGGCCGGACCGCTGGGGAAAGGAAGGAAGGAAAGGGGGGGGTCTCCTTCTCCAACTGGAGAAAACAAACAAGGATTTCTTCGGCTTTCTCACACCCACAGAAGCAACACGTGGCCCCTTCCATCATTTAAACACATACACACACACAACCTTGCAGAAACCTCACTGTTATATTTATAGAGCAGGTGAGACCCCGCCTGTGAGCGTTTCGGAACAAGAGCCCCCCCCCCGCAGAAAGGGCCAGGTTGGGGGGACATCTTTAAGGCTAAAGATGACAGCAATGCCTGCCCCCCAACTTCTGAAGAGGGCTGCCCCCCTCCCCCAAAAAGGGAAAGAGGTTCCGGATTTTGGGAGGGGGGGCAACGGGACCACTGTGAAGGAAGATCACAGTCCCTCCGCCACAATCTCTAGAAGACATCTTTTTGTGTGGCCCTACGAATATCCCGCAAGCCCCCCTCACCCGAGACTCCCTAGGGGGTCAGCAAGAACGGGGTGGGGTGGCTTTCAACTGACCCAAAGGAAAACTTCGGAACGCCAGGGATCTTTCGGGGGGAATCTCCTGATCGGCAGCTCCCAACTGCAGCTGCCCTTACGCCGGCCGGCCTCTCAGTAGCTCAGATCCGGAGGAAAAACTGGATTTATTATATATATATATATATATATATATCTTCCATTCCCTGATAAGCTCCAGACAGAGATTCAAGTCTTGTAACTATTGAGGTGCCAACGAATCCTGGCTTTGTCGAGAACATCTAAGGTTTAGGGAACTGGCCGGGCTAGCTTAGGACCGACCGTTCTCGGGGTGACTTCCCCTTCATGATTCTGTGCACACACACACCCCCCAAAAAAGTAGGTTCCCTTCCAAGGACCCTCGGAGGCAACCGGCGCCAGGCTCCCCAGCTGTAGCCCTCCAGATGTGAATTTCAATGGCCCTCATCCCTGGGGGAAGCTGTTCCCACCCCCCACCCCCCAAGACCAGGATTCGTGCTCAGCTCATCCGGAGGGCTGCAGAAAATCAGCCCCGGCGCAGACAAAAGACCTCCGGCGGGGTCGCTATCCTCGGGATCCGCGCACGGAAGGGCGATCCGTGTCCTGGAGCCGGTTTGCGCCCGAGGTTTTGGCGAGGGAAGAGCTGTCAGTTCAAGAGAGGGGTGGCGGGGTTCGCCCAAAGCTCCCCCCCCTCTTCCTTCCTGCCTGGGCAAAAAACCCCTCGAACTATTGGCAATGCAAGACTAATCCCCCCCCTCGCTCTCGGCCTTGAGCGAGTCCCAAACGGTGGCCAACCGGCCAGGGGGAAAAGGCTACTGGTGTGGGGTGCCGAGCAGCCGGGTGTACTTTTCTTGGCCGCTTAGAAGCTGCTGGGGGTCGCCGAGATCGTCTTCGTCGTAGTCTGTTTGGTGATACTCCCAGAGGCAGATGTTTCCGTCCCACTGTGAGAGA
>NW_015387673.1:93708-96837 GCF_001527695.2 Protobothrops mucrosquamatus
AGTATTTTAATTGGAAACACAGCTGGTAATATTTGGTTTTAATTCGGCTTTTATCGGGGTTTATTTTTTTGTATTTCTGTATTTTTGTATTTTGCATTTTTTGTATTTTGTGTATATTATTTGTTTTTAATATGCTGTGAACCGCCCTGAGTCCTATGGGAGAAGGGCGGTATACAAATTAAATTATCTATCTTATCTAAATTATCTATTTTGTTTGAGTGCCGCCGTGTCAGGATAATAATTTCATAGCTAAACGGCCTATGTAATGATGTAGTGCAATATAAAGTGGATGATGCAATAATAGGAATGACTCAGCAGGTGTGTGTATCCCTTTAAGAGTCTGAGTGTGTGTATCCCTTTAAGAGTCTGAGTATAAAAGGGAAGTTTTTTTTGCTGGAGTCTTTCTCTCTTCTCCTTATCCTGCTGTGATTGCTGTATATTGGAGTTTGCTGTTTCACCAGCTGTATGTATTTTATTTCTACGGTACATTTGTAGATAGAGTGTAATATAAACCACACTTAATACCATTTACTGTTATTTACTCCTGGGTTACCTCAGCGCAAGAAGACTTGCGCATGCTCTGACACCCCGTCACTTCAAACAGGTCGCTAAATGAAACGGTTGTTAACGCGAGGACAATCTCTAAAGCCGGGGTCCCCCAACCGTGCCGACGTTTAAGACTTGTGGACTTCAACTCCCAGAATTCCTCAGCCAGCCAGGTTGGGGAAACCCTGCTCTAAAGAATTTGGAGCGCTCCGGCTAGACAAAGAGCGAACAAACACAAACACAGCAATTCCTCCATCACCGCCACCGGACCGGACCGCCCGATACTTGCCGAGGTGCTGACGATCTTCTCCTCGTACGGATGCCAACTCACATCCCGGACGCAGGCTTGGTGATTGATCAGTTTCTTCACAATGAGGCCACTCAGGAGATCGTAGACTTAGGGGGAGTGGGGGGTGAGAGGAAGGGGTGGAAGAGAGAGGAGTAGCATCAGCAGCAACGTAGAGTAAGAGAGAAAAGGAGAAGGCGGCACCCGGTCTTGGAGGATTGGGGGGGGGGGCGTACCTCCAACGTCTGGGTGAATTGGCCAATGAAAAAGGGTCTCTCCAAATCTTAAAAGAGTAAGTAAAACCGGGCATTTCTACGTTCTCGCTTGCCCTTTACATCGGCAGGATCCCCAGGGAAAGATTCTCATGGTTTCCCAAAGCCCGACTTAAAGGAAGCAAGAATATGGCAGAGGGCGTTTCATGGTTTTACATTTTTAGCTTACCAGACACACACACACACTCCCAACGGTGTTTGGACAAATGAATTTATTTATTTGCATCCCGCCTTTATTATTTTGAAAAATTTACTCAAGGCGACGAATGGGTGCAACACGCCTTCCTCGTCGCATTTTCCCTACGACAACAAAGGTGTGGGGTGGAGTGGGGTGGGCTGAGAGAGAGAGAGGGACTTGCCCAGTCACCTACTCGGCTCTTAGGCTTAAGCCAGGACTAGAACTCACCGGCACCTGGTGATCGGCCCAAAGTCACCTACTCGGCTTTCATGCCTAAGGTGGGACTAGAACTCACCGGCACCTGGTGATCGGCCCAAAGTCACCTACTCGGCTTTCATGCCAAAGGCAGGACTAGAACTCACTGGCACCTGCTGACTGGCCCACATTCATCCAGCAGGCATTCATGCCTAAGGTGGGACTAGAACTCACCACCACCTGGTGATTGGCCCAAAATTCTCCACCTGGCTTTCCTGTGTAAGGTGGGACTAGAACTCACCAGCACCTGGTGACTGGCCAAAATTCTCCACCTGGCTTTCATGCATAAGGCGGGACTAGAATTCACCAGCACCTGCTGATCGGCCCAAAGTCAACCACTCGACTTTCATGCATAAGGCGGGACTAGAACTCACTGACACCTGCTGACTGGCCCAAATTCCTCCAGCAGGCATTCATGCCTAAGGCAGGACTAGAATTCACCATCTCCTGGTGACTGGCCCAGTCACCCAGCTTGCTTTCATGCCTTAGGCAGGACTAGAACTCACTGGCACCTGCTGATTGGCCAAAATTCATCCAGCAGGCATTCATGCTTAAGGCGGGACTACAATTCACCATCTCTTGGTGATTGGCTCAAAGTCACCTAGCTGGGTTTCATGCCTCAGGCGGGATTAGAACTCACGGGCACCTGGTGATTGGCCAAAATTCATTCAGCATGCACTTATGCCTAAGGCAGGACTAGAACTCACCGGCACCTGTTGATTGGCCCAAATTCACCCAACCAGCTTTCATGCTTAAGGCAGAACTAGAACTCACCAGCACCTGGTGATTGGCCAAAATTCATTCAGCATGCACTCATGCCTAAGGCAGGATTAGAACTCTCTGGCACCTGGTGATTGGTCCAAAGTCACCCAGCTTGTGGCTAAAATGGGACTAGAACTCACAATCGCTTGCTTTTTAGCCTGCTGCCTTAACCACTAGACCAAAGTGGCTCTCATAGATCAGTTGACTTTGACTTGGGAGGTCTGCGCCAGCAATCCCGAGTCGATCCCGGGATCTCCTCTCCTACCCAATCCCGCTCCTCCGCTCAGATGAATTGCTTTGTGTCTTCTCCTTGTGCTCGGAGGGCGCTCCGGTTCCTGAGCCACTTACCTACCACCCGCCCGGTGGAGCAGCCGCTGTAAATGTACTGCTGCCCAGTGCTGTGAGGAGGGGAGAACCGGCAGCGGATCAGGGTGTGCAGGACTCCGTGGCCCCGGTAGGTCATGAGAGAGGTGTCACCTGGAAGTTTTGATTTACGTCGGGCTGGTGAGGGAAGGAAAGAAGGAAGGAAGAAAAAGCTCAATCAGAGGTATCTAAATTCGACAACTTTAAGACCTGTGGACTTCGACTCCCAGAATTCCCCAGCCAGGATGCTTTAAGATGGGTGGACTTCCATCCCTGATGTCTCAGACATCTCAACTAACTTCTGAAATTTTCCACTTGTCACCCCCGTTATCTTTTTCACCTCCACCGCCCCTTGCCAGAGAGCTGCAGAACTTGGTCTCCGCAATGACTGAGATGTTTCAATCGTTTGATGTTAAATTTCAAAATAGATGTGATCAAGTGATGCTACAACAACAGGACTTATTACA